>NW_024068033.1:0-272263 GCF_009389715.1 Phoenix dactylifera | reverse complement strand
AAATCTCAGTGTAGTCGATACTTCCTTCTGTTGGAAGCCTTTCACAACCAACCTTGCTTTGTACCTCTTGCTGCCATCATGTTCTCTTTAACTTTGTAGACCCACTTTTCTGTAAAGCCTTCTTGCCTTCTGGTAGTGAACTGAGCTCCCAAGTTTGATTTCTATCCAAGGACTTCATCTCGTCCTTCATGGCTAACTCCCACTTCACCGAACCTTTGCTTTCCATGGCTTCTTCATAACACTCGGGTTCACCTTCATCTGTCAATAGCAGATAATGTAAAGAGGATGAATATCTATCCGGTTGTCTGGAGATTCTTGTAGATCTTCTCAGCTGCGGTATACTTGGTTGAGGTTGTGCCGCAACAGTTTCTGAATTTTCAGGATTTCTCTGAACTCTTTTGGCAACGTCTTCTTCTGTAATCTCTTGCAACTCAACTTGCTGTTTTTCCTTGCTTTGCTCCCCTATATTCTCAAGATCTGAAGTATTCTTGTCCTTATAGAGAACTCGCTCATTGAATATCACATCCTTGCTTCTGATGACCTTCTGGTTCTGCGCATCCCAGAACATGTAACCAAAATCATCTATACCGTATCCAATGAAGAAACATTTTCTGGACTTTGCATCTAGCTTGTCCCTTTTCTCTGCATTGATGTGCACAAAGGAGACACACCCAAAGACCCTCAAGTGTGACAAATTTACTATTTTTCTGTCCACTCTTCTTCAGGCAATTTGCAATCTAGGGGAACCGACGGGCCTCTGTTTATCAGATACACTGCGGTGTTGACTGCCTCAGCCCAAAACATCTTGGGCAAACCAGCATGGATCCTCATACTGTTGGCTCTCTCGTTCAGGGTTCTGTTCATTCGCTCAGCCACCCCATTTTGCCGCGGTGCTCGGTATTGTCTTCTCCATTCGGATTCCATTCTCTGCGCAAAATTTCTTGAACTCGCTGCTGTCATACTCACCGCCATTATCAGACCTTAGTCGTTTTATCTTTACACCAGATTCATTCTCCACAAGACTTTTCCACTTCTTAAAGGTGACAAATACCTCTGATTTGTGCTTCATGAAATAAATCCAACCTTTCTGGTAGAGTCGTCAATGAACGTGACATAATAGTGTGAGCCTCCAAGAGATGCAACTGGTGAAGGCCCCCACACATCTGTGTGTACAAGCTCTAGCTTTTCTGTCTTTGGTGTTCTTCCACCCTTTGAGTAACTAATTCTTTTCTGCTTCCCAAATATGCAGTCTTCACAGAGACCTACATCAACAGTTTTCAGATCTGCTAGCTTGTTCTTTTTCACCATCATCTTCATACCTTTCTCACTCATATGTCCGAGTCTGCGATGCCAAAGACAACTATCTGCACCTCTTTCTGCTAATGCCACCGTATCCTTGGTGTCATTGGTCATGTAGAGAGTTCCCAACTTGTTCCCACGTGCTATCACCATAGCACCTTTGGTAATTTTCCATGAACCACCTACGAAGGTAGTAACATACCCTTCGCTGTCAAGCTGCCCAACAGAAATCAAGTTTCTCTTCAAGCCTGGGACATGCCTCACATTCTTCAGTTTCCACACTGACTGATTCAGCATCCTGATATGAACTTCACCTTTCCCCACAATATCTAAAGGCTCATCATCAGCGAGATAAACCTTTCCGAAGTCTCCTGCAGTGTAATTCAGCATACACTCCTTCCATGAGGTAGAATGAAACGAAGCTCCAGAGTCTAGTATCCACGATTCCATAGGACTGTCCACGCTGAGAATCAAAGCATCGTTGGCTTCATCTGTGGTTGCATTCACGGACTCCTCATTCTGCCCCTTGCTTGGATTCTTCTTTCTGAGCCAACAATTCTTCCTTGTGGGCCCATCTTGCCACAATGCCAGCAGCCATCGCCTTTCGATCTAGACTTGCTCCTCCTCTTAGACTTCGATCTGCCACGATTTTCACTGCGTTGCACAGTTCTTCCTCTGCCTTCAGATGTGTTCAGAATCGAACCAGATTTCACACCAGACTCCCTCCTTCTGATATCTTCACTGAGTATCAGATTTCGGACCTCCTCAAACTTCAGTTTGTTTGAGCCGCAGGAACTGCTTACAGCTGTCACCGTTGCACCCCAACTTTCTGGCAAGGATGATAGGAGTATTAGAGCACGAACTTCATCCTCAAAGCTTATTTCCACCGAACTCAACTGGCTCGTAATCAGATTGAACTCATTGATGTGATCCGTAACTGAGGAACCTTCACTCATCTTCAGATTGAATAAACGGCGCATCAGGTACACCTTGTTAGAGGCCGAGGGTTTTTCATACATATTCGACAGTGCTCTCAGCAAACCTGCTGTTGTCTTCTCTTCCAAAACGTTGAACGCAACGTTTCGAGCCAACGTCAAGCGAACAACTCCCAAAGCCTGACGATCCATTAAATCCCAGTCGGCCTGTGACATATCTGTCGGTTTCATACCTTCAAGAGGTAGATAAAGTTTCTTCTGATATAAATAGTCTTCGATCTGTATCTTCCAGAAATCAAAGTCTTTGCCGTCAAATCTGTCAATCTTGACCTTGCCTTCTTCAGCCGCCATTGCTCCCACTTATTTCCTTCGAACCAGATTGCTCTGATACCAGTTGTTAGGAAATCAACCCTACGAATGCGGAATATAAAGGATAGTAGGAGAAATGAATAACACGGCAAAAATAATAGCAAAACGCACAAGACACTCAAGTTTATGTGGTTCGGAGTCTCTTGCTCCTACGTCCACAGCCGCACAGATCAATAATTCACTATATGATCAAAGAAAGTTACAGAGATTCAAAAGAAGGAAAACAAACTCTCTTTCTCACAGCAAACAATCTCTCTCAAGACGAGCAACACGTCGTCTTCCTGATGCACACAAAGGATCTACCTTTTGGAACCTCTCGTTGATGAGTTCTAGGGTTTCTCTAGGTTGCAACATAGCCTCTCGTGTCCCTTAAGAAGTCTATATATACCTCCCAATCTCTTACTTTGATTAGGGCTCAAAAAACCTTGGCTTGGACCCGGTTCATAACACAGCCTCGCGTGAAAACCGTGCTCGAGTCGACTCCTGCAATACTGCGAGTCGACTCGGCAACAGTCCACAGAAAAATGCCTCTATGTCTGCCTGTGGGAGTCGACTCCTGGAGTTCTCGAGTCGACTCCAACACTGGGAAGTCGACTCCAGGTCTGCTGGAGTCGACTCCAAAACTGTGCCAAGACTACCTGCGTGCCAGAGTCGACTCCAAGTCTGCTGGAGTCGACTCCGGACCTTGCTGAAGGTTTCTTTCTTTGCTGATTCAACTCCGAATCTTCTCGAAACTCTTTCTGGCTTGTCTTTCCTTGATCCTCCACCACCATAGTGCACATAGGGGTCTAGGAAAAGGGAATGGATCAGGCTCCACAACCCAACAATAGATTCCTAGAGTCCTAATCGGATTAGGACTGATTCAAATTAGAGTCCTAATTGGATTAGGACTAGAATTAAACAAATCCTAATTGGATTAGGATTCCTTAAGTCCTAATTAATTATTAATCTAATGAATCAACATGACTCCTAATTGGGTTAGGATTGAAGAGTTCAATTGAGTCATGGTTCATTCAAGTTCTAATTGGATTAGGACTAGCATAGATTGAACCATTGATTCATGATGGTTAATCCTAATTGATTAGGACTAAACCATGAGGGACCTAATCCTCTTTGAGAGGATTAGGGAACAAGAAGAGGGGCTCAGCCCCTCTCCACTTGGTTAGGGCGCATGAAAGAGGGGCCGGCGCCCCTCTTGGAAATAACTCAAGGGCTCCTAATTGTAGGAGCCCTTCATACTTATTAAAAGGGAGCTAGGGCCGACGCCCTAGATAGAGCTTCCTCTTCCTGGAGCCGTGGCCACCCTCTCCCTCCCTTGGTTCAGCCGCCAGCAAGAAGAAGAAAAAGAAGCCATGGCGTCCTCCTCTTCCTCCTTTCCTCCTTCCAACGCAGGGAAAAGAAAGTAGGCTGCAGGGGCTTTGCTTCTTCCTCTTCTTCATCCTTCTTCTTCCTCCTCTCAAGTACATTCAAGAGTTGAAAGAAAGAGAGGAGATCAGCCATCAAAAGTTATCTCTGCAAGGGAGCTAGCACCCCGGTGAGATAGAGAGCTTGGATCGGATCCTGCTTCGTGTGGATACCCGTAGAGGCCGGGCACTTGAACGGCTTCAAGCGAACCTTCATCCAAAACCACGACTTCAGTTTGCGGTGATCATCTACCCGCACAAGGTGAAGATCTGATCTTCTAATATTTTAAAAGTTTTTAATCCTTATCTATCTACGAACGGTTTGAAACAACGTTCATGCGATGAACGTTGATCCCGCGCATGCCTCTTCCGCTGCATCTGAATTTTTTAAAATTTCAGCGGCATGATCGGGGTTTCCAACAGTGGTATCAGAGCCTAGGCTTCGTAGATTAAGGTAAGATTAATTATTAAAGGCTTATTAGATCTGAAAATTGAATGATCATGCATGCTGAAAATTTCTGCATGCAGATTTTTCAGGGGTGCTGATTTTTGCATGCTGATTTTTATGTGATAAAAATGATTCTAATTGCATTGTTAATGGATTACAAAGTTTAGAATCATGATTAGCATGATCAGCAACCTATGTCATGAGATAATCAGTTAGTTTTCAGATCTGAAAATTATAATTGTTGCATATGGTGATGATCATAGGATTCAAACCCTTTTGGTATCAAATGTAATGACCTGCGATGTGATCTGCAATGTCATGTAATTTTTCAGATGCTTGCATGCATCTTATTTGATGTTTTGAGAGGCCTGCGTGCCTCCTAAAAGAGATGTAATTTATTTTATTTTTATTTTACATCTGGTTGTATTTCTGTGATGTGATGTACGTCAACGATCAAGTTGAAGACAAGGCATGAGATGAACAGGGGTCTAAGCGGTTGATGGCGATTGGATCAAGAGTTGGTCAAGGATCGAATCAAGGAGGCTTGGAACCAATTCAAGAGTTGAAGACCAGTTGATCGATTGACGTGCATGTGCTTGTAATACGACCTAATTAGAATCCATGATCATCACCTATTTAAAGTTTAGCTTTAATTTTGCTGCGATTATAACTGCCTGCAATGTGCCGTTTGCATGTGATGTGAATGAGAGTCGGGTAGATAGGTTTACATGTGATGTAGCAAACCCAATTGAGACCTAAATTAAAACCTCCTCAATCAAGTCGAGAGTGAACCACATGAGCAAGTCATATTAGATTAATTGATCTAATTGGTGTCTAGGAAAGCATGAAAGGTGGTTACTTAATTAGGACCTTACTCTCTGAGTAAGGGGAGCCTCCCACCTGCTTACCTGGCCAATTGTTCGATTACCTCTTATGAAGAGCTCAAGTTGCAAACACTAAGACCTGATTAACCAATATTAAGTCAATAGGTCTTCCACTGTAGTAGAGCTGCTAAGGCCTTTCTGATGTTGATTTGTCTCGGCTGGACACAGTGGTCAAGTTGCATCGGGGGGCTGGACCTCTCTATAGACATGAGATGTTGTAGGGTAAAGGTGGGGTTGGGCACCAATAACTGTTAGGTGAGGACCCAATGACGACTTTATTCCTACGGTTATACGGTGGGTCTGACTTAACTAAGAAATGGGACCAATAACTGTTAGGTGAGGTTTTCATGGCTTAGAGACCAAGTTACACTGCAACATGCTTGAGAAGCATTGTACAAGAGTTGTACATTCATCAATCTATGTGTCACCAATAACTGTTAGGTGAGGTGGCATGTAAATCGGTGGGACCGCAGTACCCACTAGAAACCCTAGTCGTGTGGATTTCCGTTTTCCTACCAGGGGAGTGTGAGGAATTCGAGAAAATAGTGGGAGTTACATTTGTTCTAAAAGACCTTAGAACAGATTAGGATCAAGTACAAAAGTCTAACTAGAATCTTTACTCTCTGAGGATTATAAAGTCAGCTTCTAGACTCTTAACTCATATCCTATAGAACAACCGTTTGACCAAACCCAATTATAAAGATTGGCTCAGCAAATTTCAAAAATAGTTTTGAATTGTGAGAAATTCGGGTATATGCTAGACCATGGAATCCCCGTTACCAATCCGTCCGATCACTGATCAGCGTAAGACGCTTGTTAAGTGGACGAACAATGACAATAAAGTTAGGTGCTGCACAATGGCATCCATGTCCAATGCATTACAATGCCAGCATGAGAACATGAAGACTGCCAGGGACATATTAAATCACCTGCAAGAGTTGTATGGTGATCAGAGTCACGCAGCTCGTTTGAAGTGTCCAAGAGGCTCTTCAAAGCCAAGATGCGATGGGCAGTCTGTCCATGATCATGGTTTGACCATGATAAAGGACTTAGAGAAGCTTGAGAAGCTTGGCATGACCATGCACAAGGAATTGCAAACGGATTTGATCCCAATCCCTTCCAGCTTCATATGAATAGTTTATAGTAAATTATGAACAAGGTTGTATGCACTAAAATAGAATTGTTAAATAAATTGGTAACTACTTAGGGACCTTGAAGAAGTTCAAGGGGCATCGTTTTCGCTGTCAAGTTGGTTTCTACTTTCAAGAGAGAGTCTATTTGGAAGAAGAAGAAGCCTGCGAAGAAGCAGAAGACTAAGAAAACACCAAGTAAGGAAGTTCCAAGAAAAAGGCCAATTGCAAGGAAAAGTGTTTCCATTGCATCATGGACGGCCATTGGAAGAGGAACTGTCCTACATACATGGGAAGCATAAAGAACATGAAGGGTGACAGACCTTCAGAAGGTTTGTCAGATATGCTCAGGATACTTAGGGACTGTTACCTATTGCTAGCAGAAATTTGATTTCTGTATTTTATTTAGCACAGAAAGATTTTTATTTGAAAATTCAAAATGGTTTTATGATTGACAGTCTCTATCACATACATATGGATGTATCTGTGAATATATCTGAGCAAACAGTGAATACCATAGGATCTAATAGATCCAAAAATGAGATAAATCTAAAGTATTTATGGCACCTCAGGCTTGGCCATATAGGAGAAGACAGAATAAACAAATTGGAGAAACATGAGCTTTTGGGCTCATTGACTTTCGAGTCATATTTGATTTGTGAATTCTGCCTTCAAGGAAAGATGGCCAAATTATCCTTTGTAGGACACAGGGAGGTCCACTGAAATACTTACCCTAGTACACACTGATGTGTGTGGCCCATTCGATGTGCAGGCTAGGGGTTGTAATTTTTTACTTCATTTTACCGATGATTACTCACGGTATGGATATGTGTATGAGACACAAATATGAAACTTTTGAAAGGTTCAAAAAGCTTAGATATGAAGTAGAAAAATAAGCACAAAAACTCATTAAGGTTCTTCGATCAGATCGAGGAAGTGAATACCTTAATGGAGAGTTCCGTGATTATCTCAAGGAGAATGGTATAGTTTCATAATGGACTCCTCCTGGTACACCTCAGCTCAATGGAGTGTCAGAGAGGAGGAATCGGACTCTATTGATATGGTCCAGTCCATGATGAGCTTCACTGATTTACCCTTGTTTCTTTAGATAGATGCCCTATTTTCAGCTATTTACTTGTTGAATAGAGTTCCCTCTAAAGTCCATTCCTACCGCACCATATGAGATATGACATGGTAAGAAACCAAGTCTTGGTCATCTCAAGATTTGGGGATGTCCGGCCCACGTCAAGAGACTACAGGCAGACAAGCTAGAGGCTAGGACCATAAGTGCTCGTTTTATATGATATCCTAAAGAGTCATTAGGATACAATTTTTACGTCTCAGAGGATCACAATGTGTTTGTGAGCCGTCATGCCATCTTCTTGGAAAACCAGTTTATCCTTGATAGAGGCAGTGGGAGGAAAATTGAGCTTGAAGAGAAAGTCTCTGAAAAGCAACGAGTCATGGATCCTATCGAACCCATTCATACAGAGCCAGTACACGATGTCCCTCAACCACCTCGCAGATCTAGTAGGGTCTCCCATCCTCCCGATAGATACTTAGGTATACTAGAAGAGGATACCGAGGAAATGTTCCTAGTGGGAGATAGGGATCACACGCAGGATCCCAAAACCTACGACGAGGCGATATCTGATATCGATTCCGAGAAATGGCTGGAAGCTATGAAGTCAGAGTTAGACTCCATGCATTCCAACCAAGTCTGGACCTTAGTAGATCCACCAGAAGGTATTGTACCTATTGGATGCAAATGGATCTACAAAAGGAAGATAGGTTCGGATGGAGAGGTAGAGACCTATAAGGCAAGGCTTGTGGCGAAAGGGTATAGTCAGCGCGAAGGCATTGACTATCAGGAGACCTTTTCACCTGTAGCCATGCTGAAATCCATCCGAACATTGCTTGCCATTGCAGCATTTCATGATTATGAAATCTGGCAGATGGATGTGAAAACTGCTTTCCTGAATGGATATCTTGATGAAGACATCTATATGGAACAGCCTTTGGGTTTCACTTCCAGTGATGGAGATCACAAGGTCTGCAAGCTGCAAAGGTCCATCTATGGACTAAAGCAAGCATCTCGGAGTTGGAACACTCGTTTCGATGACGCAATCAAAACGTTTGATTTCATCAAAAACGAAGAGGAACCGTGTGTTTACAAAAGGTTAGTGGGAGTCTGTCGTATTTCTCGTACTGTACGTGATGACATCCTCCTGATAGGGAATGATATTCCCATGCTAACCTCGGTCAAGGTCTGGTTGTCAAAAAGGTTCTCCATGAAAGACCTTGGGGAAGCATCCTATATTTTGGGAATAAAGGTCTATAGAGATAGATCTAAAAGGATGCTTGGCCTATCACAGAAGATGTACATAGAGGAAGTGCTGAAAAGGTTCAGCATGGAAAACTCTAAAAGGGGTCTCTTACCCCTAAGGCATGGAATTAATCTCTCCAAGAAGATGTGCCCCAACACATCTGAAGAGATTCAACGCATGAGCAAGATCCCTATGCATCAGCAATAGGGAGCCTCATGTATGCCATGCTATGTACATGACTTGATATAGTACATGCTGTGAATGTCACGAGCATATGTCAATCAGATCCAGGCAAAAGCACTGGATAGCTGTGAAGAACAGTCTTAAGTACTTGAGAAGAACTAAGGACATGTTCTTGGTCTTTGGGAGAAGATCAGAGTTGAAGGTAGAAGGATGCACACATATTGATGATAGAAAGTCTACATCAGAATATGTGCAATGGTGGTTCAGTAAATTGGAAGAGTTCCAAACAACCGATCATTATAGATTCTACCTTAGAAGCTGAATGTTAAGCCGTATCTAAGGGTGCAGTGGAAACTTCTGGTTAAAAGTTCATTGCAGAGTTAGGTGTAATGTCATTAGATGCCATAACACTTTACTGCGATAACATTGGCACCATAGCACTAGCTATGGAGCCAAGGTCTCATCAGAAGTCCAAGCACATAGAGCGGCGCTTCCACCTATACGCGACTATGTTGAGAAGAAATATGTAGAGGTGCAGAGAGTAGACTCCGCGGATAACGTGGCAGACCCGTTCACTAAGCAGCTAAGTCAGCAAAAGACTAAGCCCATTGAGAAGATGGGGCTTAGATATATGACTGATTGGCTTTAGTGCAAGTGGGAGATTGTTAGATGTATGCCCTAGAAGCCAATCTGGCTGACACATTGTTAATTCTAGGGACATAATTTTGTACTTGACTATTTATTATTGAATAAATAAAAGGCATCTTTTCATTCATATTATTTATGTGTCTATGAATCGTCCAAGAAATTAATAAGATGATGATGCATATTCTCAA
The DNA here is from genome assembly GCF_009389715.1 of Phoenix dactylifera. Classification (NCBI taxonomy): domain Eukaryota; kingdom Viridiplantae; phylum Streptophyta; class Magnoliopsida; order Arecales; family Arecaceae; genus Phoenix; species Phoenix dactylifera. The sequence continues at coordinate 262,449 of NW_024068033.1, read as the reverse complement.
GAGTTGAGAATTTGAGCCATGTATCATTGGTGATTAATTTCTAAATGCTCCTGATCAATGGATCATCACGAGGACGGTGATCGATCCGATCAGTGCACAGATCACTTTCCTTCTGGATGGACGAGACTTGAGTCCACAGTGTAGGGACACTGAAGTGATAGTGCAGGTGCTTGTTAGAGAACAAGGGTACTGAGCGTGACCAAGACAAGAAGTCACTTGGATGTCTATCCACTCGTCAGTGACTTGCTTGATGTTGCAGTAGTATGACTGGTCCTTTGACCTGCGGTGCTTCGCTACTCACAGTGAGGTTATTGTAGTTTGACTACACGTATACATGGTCTCTAGTCATATGGGTCCTTGTAGTGTAGATTGGCTGCAGTAAGTTCACTGTAGGAGTAGGGTATGCACTTACATGGAATCTATCGACCTTGATAGAAGAGGAGTGATCCTATGTGATTTGTTAGACTGAGTTCTAAGACCTTGGCCAGGGCAGTAATATAAAGTGGAGAAAGAGTTTTCCACTATCGAACTCGAGTCGAATAAATCTTGACATATGACAGACGAAGGGGTTTGACGAGTTATCCATGACCTCCGTCCTGTAGGGATCCACGATAGTAGGACTGTATCACACGATAACTGCACCTAGAGGTTCATCATTCTTTCTACTGGGTAGCCACTACATGCTGCTAGGTGTCACTGGTGGATGGTGGGACTCACAGGGATTATCTCGATGATCGATAAACCCTAATGAGTAGAGTTGGAATCGTTCCAACCATTGAAAGGAGTTTTCAATGATATTGTGATAGAGATCACAATATATCTCACTACCAGTCAGAATAGAACCTATGGGGTCACACACACTAGAAGTATTGACCGATCCGATGGTTGAATCGTGATTAGGAATCACAAGTAATCAATTCGATTGATATTCAGTTGAAGAAGGAACAAAGGAATTAATTAATTGGACTTAAACACAAATCCTACTTCGAGTAGGATTCCTAGAGTCCTAATTGGATTAGGACTGGGAATCCTAGTTGGAGTAGGACTGGGATTCCTACTTGGAATAGGATTCCTATCCTAATTAGATTAGGAGTTTTGAATTAAAATTGGATTCCTACTTGGAGTAGGATTCCTAGAGTCCTAATCGGATTAGGACTTCGGATTCAAATAGAGTCCTAATTGGATTAGGACTAAAATTAAATATCCTAATTGGATTAGGATTCTTAAGTCCTAATTAATTATTAATCTAATGAATCAACATGACTCCTAATTGGATTAGGATTGAAGAGTTCAATTGAGTCATGGTTCATTCAAGTTCTAATTGGATTAGGACTAGCCTAGATTGAACCAATTGATTCATGATTTGGTTAATCCTAATTGATTAGGCTAAACCATTAGAGGGCACCTAATCCTCTTTGAAGGATTAGGGCAACCAAGAAGAGGGGCTCAGCCCCTCTCCACTTGGTTAGGGCGACAAGAAAGAGGGGCCGGCGCCCCTCTTGGAAATACTCAAGGGCTCCTAATTGTAGGAGCCCTTCATACTTATAAAAGGGAGCTAGGGGGCGCCTAGATAGAGCTCCTCTTCCCTTGGAGCCGTGGCCACCCTCTCCCTCCCTTGGTTCAGCCGCCAGCAAGAAGAAAAAAGAAGAAGCCATGGCGTCCTCCTCTTCCTCCTTTCCTCCTTCCAACGCAGGGAAAAGAAAGTAGGCTGCAGGGGCTTTGCTTCTTCCTCTTCTTCATCCTTCTTCTTCCTCCTCTCAAGTACATTCAAGAGTTGAAAGAAAGAGAGGAGATCAGCTATCAAAAGTTATCTCTGCAAGGGAGCTAGGCACCCCGGTGAGATAGAGAGCTTGGATCGGATCCTGCTTCGTGTGGATACCCGTAGAGGCCGGGCACTTGAACGGCTTCAAGCGAACCTTCATCCAAAAATCACGATCATCAGTTTGCGGTGATCATCTACCCGCGCAAGGTGAAGATCTGATCTTCTAATATATTAAAAGTTTTAATCCTTATCTATCTACGAACGGTTTTTGAACAACGTTCATGCGATGAACGGTTGATCCCGCGCATGCCTCTTCCGCTGCATCTGAATTTTTTAAAAATTTCAGCGGCATGATCGGAATTTTCTAACATTATGTATATGTGATGCATGAACATTAAATATAATGACTTAAACATGAATTAAATCTGATTAATGTGATTAATTACAAAAACTCAGTCTGAAAATATGTTTTAAGAACTGAAAGATTGTAATTAATATGTAATTAAAAAAAATATGCAATGATCAAAACTTTCATAAGTCTAAACTTAATTGAGAATTAAGTATTATGAAATAGAATTGTAACTCAATTAATTGACATTGCATAATTATTTGGGCATATGGGTTAGCTTGAATCAAGTTTCTAGGATTGGGTTAGACCTAAGGTTAGAATCATCATGGACAAATAGAATTAATTGATCAAATCTAATTAAGTAGTAAGTAGATTAGCTAAGAAAATTCTAGGTCAATTTACAATAGTTGTAGATGGATCAAGTCCATGTCTTTGATTAGACCAAGATGGAACTTGATTTAGGCTCAGAGGTGTAGCCCGAGTCATTTGAGTAATCAAATCAAATTGATTAACCAGTCGGTGTCTAAGGTAAGTTTGGCAGTTTTGACCGGTGGTTTTTAATTGGGAGCTACTCGCACTGATTCATCTTTGTCGAGTTAATGGCATATCCCTTCCACCGATCTCACTTACCTGGCCGACATGGTCAATCAATTTTGATGGATCACTTAATGATTCGAGTTAGCCCATGCCTATAAGGAAAATCAGTTTGACTGATTTAGGTGCCTCCTTAACCGGTTTGAGTCTAATCTAATTTGGTGAAGTCAGTGGGAGAAATTAGACTAACCGGATCTTCTTATCTATCCTAATTAAGAAATCCTCTAAAATTATTAGGTCCTTAAAATAAAATGGTTATGGGGATAACTCAGGTCATAGCCTCCATTAAGTTGGGTGATAATGGGTCCAATATTTTGATAATTATTGGAGGCGCGACATGCCTGGTACTATCAAAGCATTGGAATTGTCATTCAATATATGATGAGTTAAGTGTACCTTCAATAGGCGGTCAGGTGAGCCGAGCCACACTCGGGCTTGGTCGTCTATTAGTTGATTAGACTTAACCCTATCATTTAATGGTTGGACCTGACTAGGGTATTCGGTGGAGGCGCCACACGCCTGCCGAAGAACCTAGGGCAAAATTATCACTAGAAGTTGCTTGGTGAAGCAACTGGTTTTAGAACCTACCAATAGGTGCATATGGGTTAGCCGAGCCACACTCGGGCCTATATGCGATCTATTGGGTTCTAGTGCCCACTAAAGAATTAGGAGTAATTTTTCGAATTGGAGGTAGAGGCTACCAATTTGTATAAAAATAGTGGAGTATCTTTAGACTAAAGTCCAAGTCTACTGTGTTAGTCAATTCATATACTAATAGCCAAATTTTCTTTTATGTAGAAATGGCCACAAGTTTGTCCACTTCGCTCATTATTGGATAATGACAAGTTGACTGGTCCCAACTTCAATAATTGGTATAGAAAGCTGAAACTCAGCATAGTCAGATCAAAAGGATTAAGGATGACCAAAAGTCAGGCAGAATGCTTCTATTGTAAGAAGCAGAGGCATTGGAAGAGGAATTGTCCTCAGTACCTTACCTCACTTGACCCGAACAGGCTAAGCAAGAGAAAAGGGCAATCAGTTGCTGATCAAGGTATTTATATGATAACACCTTGTAATTTCTCTATATGTGATAATTCGACCTGGGTATTAGATACTGGAAGTCCGTTTAATATATGCAATTCGTTGCAAGGACTTCAGGTCAATGAGAGATTTGAAAACAGCGAGAGATTTCTGAATGTTGGAGATGGAAGATCTGTTCCAGTTCTAGCTTTAGAAAATCTCAAACTTATTTTCAATTCTCATTTAGTTGTTTTGAGTGATTGTCACTATTCTCCTACATTCTTATTGAATGTAATTTCCGTAGGCCTTTTGGCCATGAAACGGTTATGAAATTTCAATAAAGAAATGTTCTTGTGATATCATTATGAATGGTGTTACCGTAATGAATGGACAATTGAGCATGGCATCTACTTGTTATCACAACCTGTTAATGTAATGTACACGTCAAGTAAGCTCCTAGAATAGATAATGTCACGGATGTCTACCTTTGGCATCATAGGCTAGGTCATATTAACAAGAACAGGATGAACAGGTTAAGTAAAGAGAGAATCCTCAATGTTAATGATTGTGAATCATTGACAACCTGTGAGTCATGTCTTCTTGGTAAGATGACCAAATCACCTTTTACCAAAAAGGTGAACGAGCCAGTGACTTATTGACCCTTGTACATTCTGATGTATGTGGGCCAATGAGCACAAATGCTAGAGGTGGGTATTCATATTTTATTACGTTTACAGACGACCTTTCTAGGTATGGTTATGTCTATTTAATGAGACATAAATCTGAATCATTTGAAATGTTCAAATTATATCGTAATGAAGTAGAAAAACAATCTGGAAAGAGTATTAAAACTCTTCAATCAGATCGAGGAGGTGAATACCTCACCAGTGAGTTTTTGACATATCTAGGAGAAAATGAGATTCTCTCTCAATGGACTCCTCCTGGTACACCACAGTATAACGGTGTATCAGAAAGAAGAAATCGAACTCTGTTAGACATGGTTCGATCCATGATGGGGTTTTGCTGATCTGCCCATATTCTTTTGGGGATATGCCCTTGAGTCAGCCTGCTACATTCTAAATAAGGTTTCAAGTAAGTCTGTAAATAAAACACCACATGAGATGTGGACTGGACGTAAGCCGATGCTCTCTCACCTTAGGGTTTGGGGGTGTCCGGCGTACGTCAAACGTTTTGAAGACAGACAAACTTGAACCAAAGTCTGACAAATGTTTCTTTGTTGGTTATCCTAAAGAAACTAAAGGATATTACTTCTACTTTGCTAAAGAACAAAAGTTGTTCGTAAGCAATAGAGCTGTTTTCTTAGAGAAAGAATTCCTTAGTGAAGGAACTAAAAGCTCTAATGTTGAGCTTAGAGAAGTTCAATATGTAGAAGATTCGACACCATCTACTGAACTAGTAGAGTCGGATTTGATTAGATCAGATCCAGAACCCATATTAGATGCACCATTAAGGCGATCGGGTAGAGTACCACGTCAGCCGGATAGATACTACGGTTTCTTGGTCCGGGACAGGGATCCTATCGAACTTGATGAAAATGATGAGGATCTGATCACATATATGGATGCAATGCAGAGGTATGACTCTGATAAATGGCTTGGAGCCATGCAATCCGAATTGGAATCCATGAAGGTCAATGATGTATGGACATTAGTTGACCCACCCGAAGGGATTAAACCCATAGGGTGTAAGTGGATTTTCAAAAGAAAACGGGGCGCAGACGGAAAAGTAGAGACTTATAAAGCCCATCTGGTTGCCAAGGAATATCGTCAACATTATCGTATTGACTATGACGAGACATTTTCTCCTGTGGCAATACTCAAATCCATTCGGATTATGCTTGCGATAGCAGCATACTTAGATTATGAGATCTGGCAGATGGATGTTAAAACCGCTTTTCTAAATGGAGATTTAGAAGAGGAGGTGTATATGATGCAACCTGAAGGTTTTATATCTGCAGATGAGTCTAAGGTGTGCAAGCTTCAAAAATCCATTTATGGATTAAAGCAAGCTTCACGGAGTTGGAACATACGATTTGATAAGGTGATCAAATCATATGGCTTCATTAAGAATGAAGAGGAACCTTGCATTTATAAATGGACAAATGGTTCAGTTATCATATTTCTTGATTTGTATGTGGATGACATTCTTTTAATCGGGAATGACATTCCTGCATTACAAGGAATAAAGGTTTGGCTATCATCTCAATTTGCCATGAAGGATTTGGGAGAAGCATCTTACATCCTAGGGATGAAGATCTATAGAGATAGATCTAAAAGATTGCTTGGATTATCCCAATCCACATACATTGATACTATACTGAAGAGGTTCAGTATGATTAATTCCAAGAAAGGCTATCTTCCAATGGGCCATGGAATTAACCTCTCCAAAAGGGATTGTCCGACAACCTCTCAAGAAAGAGAGAGTATGGATAGAATTCCATATGCTTCGGCAGTGGGATCTATAATGTATGCCATGACATGTACTAGACCAGACGTGGCATACTCACTAGGAGTAGTGAGTAGATACCAGTCTGATCCAGGTAGCAACCACTGGAAGGTTGTAAAAACCATCCTTAAGTATTTGAGAAATACTAAAGATCAGTGGCTGGTCTACGGTGATTCTGACTTAAAACTTGAGGGATATACCGACTCAAGTTTTTCAGTCAGATCAAGATGATAGCAAGAGTGTGTCGGGATATATCTTTACTCTTAAGGGTGGGGCCATCTGCTGGAAGAGTTCCAAGCAGCATACAGTGGCAGATTCTACATGTGAAGCAGAATACATCGCAGCATCTGATGCAGCCAAGGAAGCCGTATAGTTGCGCAAGTTCATCATCGAGCTGGGAGTGGCACCTTCCATTGATGGTCCAGTTCCTATATTTTGTGATAACACTGGAGCCATAGCTCAGGCAAAGGAACCTAAAGCACATCAGCGGACCAAGCATATTCTGCGACGCTATCATCTGGTTCGAGAGATTATAGAACGAGGTGATATTGATCTTCAGAAGATTGACACAAAAGAAAATCTGGCTGACCCATTTACCAAAGTCCTCGGTATTAAAGAGTTCAACGAATACAAGTCGAAGATGGGTATTAGATACTGTGCCGATTGGCTTTAGGCTAAGTGGGAGTTGTTGGGAATTGTATCCTAAATGTCAATCGTCAGCATGTTGATGATTAAATGAATTGACAAATCAATAAAGTATTTTTTTGGCATTATTCATCATTTTACATCTTCAAATGAACTCTTATATGATGAAGTCCTTAGGACTTATTAATGATAAAAGAGGATTTATCTTCGAGTCCTTAAACTAGTTCGCGACCAAATGATATGTTGTTACAAGGACGACAGCATTATCAAGATTAGGTCATTGTGTGACATATACGTTGGTTGTCCTCTTAACCAAGGAGTGTGGAGACACTGGTATGCCACACAGGTGAAGTGTAGGAGTATATTTCACTGAACGTGACCAATTCCGGAACGCTCTACTGTCAAGAGATGTTCCGAATGGATATGGGTATAAGTTTGGCCCTCTGACCTGAGACCGCAACTTGTGACTAGCAAGCAACTCATTGTACTTTGGTATCGGACTACCTGGATTTCTAATTCAGTGACGGAAGGTCACTGGGTGCAGTCAAGTACTTGCGTAGTCAGTTATGAGTCGAGATGGAATTGACCCCTCCTGGAAACAGGAGATAATGTCTTGTGATTAATTTAGCGAAACCTTGGCCAGGGTAATCCCAGTGAGGAGTCACGGGATATCTAAAGTTAATCACATAATGGATGTACTAATTATAGGGTTGACAGTGAGCTCTAAGTCATCCTGGCATTAGGAGTCAAAGGGATTGAATTATACAGTAACCATAGTTCAAGGTTCCAGAATATTTGCTTCGCATATATTCGGCCTATCCGGACGTCGGGTACCATTGCTAGATGGTCACATCGATTAGTGTAGGAAGTCGTTCCTATACTACCGGCTTAGGTTCGAACCTATGAGGTCACACGCATAGAAGATTCCTGATTGATCAAGAAGGCTGATGAATGATTAAGAATCATTCAGGGGTAATTTGGTCAATTTGATTGGCAAATTATCTTATAAAATAATTAAAGTAATTATCGGAGGATTGATTAGTAATTAGATTGCTAATGAACTCAATTGGATTGAGTAATTAGACTAAGGATGAGCCAAATTGAATTAGATTCAATTCTAGGCTCAATCAGATTTTTTGACCTGATTGGATTAGGTCTGAATCAAGAGGACTTAGGTTGACCAAATTAAATTAGATTAAATTTGTGCTTAATTAGAGATTGACCTAATTGGATTAGGTTCAACCCATGGTAATTGGACCATTCTAATTGTTAGGATTTAATTAAATTAAATGGGTTTGATCTGAAACTGTTCGGATCTTGAATTCCACTTGTCACATATCCATGCAAGGCGCCATAAATTGATTTTTAATATGATTAATAATTAATTTAATTTATTTAATGGTGCCATGGGACACTTGGCAATATCAGGGACCTTTTTCATCATTAGATGGGTCGAAATGGAGAGATAAATTCATGAAAAGAATTGGATAAGATCAAATTCTCTCTCTTCATGACATATGTCATCCTTATCTTTATCTCACTTCTAATTAAGGTTGAATTTCGAATTTAATCACCACAAAATCACCACGTGACCCTCTAATCTGATTGGGGGCATGGGAATTTCAAAATTGAAAGAGGAAAGTGGCAACATGATGAATGGTTTAGATTAGATCAAGCTTCATCATGTAATGGCACATGAACTTGAATTTTGAATTCAAAATTCAAAACCCCACAAAATCCTCCACAAATATGGGATGGTTGGCATGAGGTTAGGTGGGAGAGCAACATTAAAAGGACCTCCATCAGCTGGTGGTCGAATTCAAGAAAAAAAAAAAGAGAGAAAAAGAAGAAGAAAAAAGGGAAAAGAAAATAGAGGAACCCTAGTTCATGCATGGAAAAATTCTGCATTCAATCTAGCTGACTTCTTCCTCCTCTAAGTCCATCGCGCCATTAGTGTTAGGGGTCCCTGATAAGAGTCTTTAGATCAGATCTAAGTCCTCTTCAATCCCTTTAAACCTTTCCTCCAAGTTCTTCCAAGAAGGCGGATCAAAAGTTGATAGCGTTTGGAAGATCAAATTTCAGCCTCAAGAAATTCTGCGCAAGCTAGCACTTCTGCAGGATTGGATCTCTTCAGGAACTTCACGTGGACTTCTCGTAGAGGCCATTCGTGTGTAACGAAGTCCACAGGATAGTAAAACTCATTTACTTTTACTATTACATCCTCTACAATCCCCTTGGGGTACTTCACTGTCCTATCTGCTAAGGAAAGGGTAATATTTGTAGGCTTTAATTCCCCCAAACCTAATTTTTGGTACACATAGTAGGGAAGTAGGTTTACACTGGCTCCTAAATCTAATAGAGCTCTCTGGATGATCGTCTCTCCTATTTTTATTTCAATAGTTGGGCAACCAGGGTCTTTGAATTTCGGGGCAATCTGTTGTTGAATGAGAGATGAGGCTTGTGCAGCCATAACAGCTTTCCTAGGAATACTGGTTTTTCTTTTGACCGTGGTGAGGTCTTTCAAGAATTTTGTATAGGAGGGAATTTGTCTTATGGCATCGAGAAAAGGTATATTTATTTGAACAGTTTTAAAGACTTCCATGATTTCATCAAAGTTAGATTGTTTCTTGGAGTCCTGAAGTCTATTGGAAAAGGGAACCTTGGGTTTGTATGTTTCTATGGGTTCTTCCCTCTTTTCCGGTTTGTCCTGTTCTTGACCCCTCTTCTGAATAGGATTCTTATCGGATTCAGTTTTATTTTTTTTTTCATTTTCAGGAAGTTGGACTTTATTGTCCACTTGCTTGCCAGACCTTAAAGTGGTAATTGCCTGGACTTCATAGGTCGGATTTCCATTAGAATTGATTTGATACTGACCTATCTGACCTTGATTTTGTTGTCTACTAGGGTTAGGCACTGGTTGACTAGGTAGTTCACCTTTCTTCCTATCCCCTAGAGAGTTAGCTATTTGGCTCAGACTAACCTCAAGTTTTGCAATTGCTTGCGCATGGAATTGGTTAGTCTAGGCTTGGGCTGTATTGGTCTGTTGTTGTTGCTTGATAAAATCTTGTTGTTGTTTCATCATATTAGCCATCATGGTTTCTAATTGTGAAGGTTGTTGTGGGATAGGGGCATTATAAGGCGGTACAGATGGAACCAAAGGTTGTTTCATTTGTGGTGGACCTATCCTGGGGAAGTTGTTCTGAAAACCTGATGGACCACTTTGATGCTGAATAGGTTCATTTTGCTTGTATGAGAAATTTGGATGGAACCTATTATCAGGGTGGTAGACTGGACTGAATGAATTGGGAGTGGGCTTCTTAAAGGCACTATATGAATTTAGAGCATTTGCTTGCTCGGCCTTTATGTTAGGCAGACTAGGGCAGCACTCCACTAGATGCTCAGGACTATTACACAAAACACACAAACTGTGGAGTGATTGATTAAAACCCTATTTGATTTTGATGAGCTCAAAGCATTAGTGTATATATGTTGTTTACTAATGAATTCAATTGAGTGTTTCAGTGAAAATCTTGTCTAAGTGTCTCAAGACTTGGTTCATAATATTTTGGATAAGTTAAGAAGTCAGTTTGAACCAAAGTCTGAGACTCGAGTCGACTCCAGAGTATTACGAGTCGACTCCAAGCGTATCAGGATCACTGGCACGGGCTCGAGTCGACTCCTGATCGCGCGAGTCGACTCCAACCCACCAACGGACATATTGTCAGGCTGTGCAGAGTATGCAGAACGGGCAGAAAAAGGTCTCTAACGGCTAGTTTCCGTGGGGGATGGCTTAAATAGCCACAGAAGACTGTAGCAAGGCAGAGAACAACTATTCCACTCAAAGTAATCAAGCTTTCAATCTCTGCAACCTGGTTTTCAACGGAAAAGAGGGAAGAGCAACATTAACTGCATCCACCTACTTCTTCCCAACATTGAAAGAGATCTCCTTCTGCATTCAAGTCGACCAGACATTCAAGAGGAGACCCGAAGTTCAAGAAGCCCTACTCTACTCCAACTCAAACGTGTTTGAGGGCTTCTAACTTCTCTTTTGTTTATGTTGTTATTTATCTGCTTTTGAGAAGCTCTGTTTTTCTGTTACTCCTTTTTACTTCCATCTTGTCTTTGCTTGGTTCAATCGGGGGATTGAATCAAGGGTATTGAGGTTGGTTGGTGAGCCGAGTGTAAAACCAACGTGTAAGGGTTCGATTGTGATCCCGGGAAAACAATCGGGTTGGTTCTAGTCGGTGAGCCTGGAAAAACCGACCGAGTTCGTTGTGAGCTCGTAAAACAACAAGTTTGGTTGTGAGCTTGGAAAACAACCGGCTGTAATCCAAGGGGTTATAGTGAATTCCCAAGTGAGACTTGGGGAGTAGACGTAGGAGCAAGGGTTAGCTCCGAACCACTATAAAACATTGTGTTTGTGATTGTTTGTCTCTCTCTATCTCTCGCATTTCATTCACCGCACATAGAAACTAATTAATCATCTCGCAAAAGCATTAATTAGTTATCCACAAAAGTTTTAATAGCCAAATTATTTTAAAACCCAATTCATCCCCCCTCTTGGGTTGTCTATCTGGGCAACAAGTGGTATCAGAGCCTAAACTCTTCTACCCTAAGAGTCAAAGATCAAAATGACAACCCCATTTGGATCTTCCCACATTGAGGGTCAGTCCACCCAAAGACCCCCATTCTTTAATGGATCTGACTACTCATATTGGAAGGCTAGGATGAGAATATTCATCCAAGCCCAAGACTATGAGATGTGGACCATTGTAGCAAATGGGCCATACATCCCATCCATTTATGTAGAGGGGGTCACTGTACCCAAACTCGAAAAGGATTGGGATGAACACGACATGAGAAAGGCACAACTCAATTCTAAAGCAATGAATGTGCTTTACTGTGCACTAGATAGGAATGAATTCAATAGAGTCTCTACTTGCAATTCTGCAAAAGAGATTTGGGATAGACTTGAAGTGACCCATGAGGGCACGAATCAAGTCAAAGAATCCAAAATAAATATATTGGTTCATAAGTATGAACTATTTAAAATGGATTCTAATGAAACAATCACTTGCATGTTCACTAGATTCACTGACATTGTCAATGGCCTAAAAAGCCTTGGCAAAAACTATACTAACAGTGAGCTTGTCAGGAAGATTCTTCGATGTCTACCAAGGTCATGGGAAGCCAAGGAGACGGCAATCCAAGAAGCTAAGGACTTGAACAAGCTTCCACTTGAAGAGCTCCTTGGATCCCTAATGACTCACGAGCTAACCATGAAGCAACACAGCGAAGAAGAGTCCTCACATAAGAAAAAGGTAATAGCTCTTAAATCCACATCATCTAACAAAGATTTGTCCTGCAGTAGCAGCAGTGAAGAAGAAGATCATGAGGGAGATGATGATGAGGCTCTTTTTGTGTGCAAGTTCAGAAAATTCATCAACCACAAGAAGTCCTATCATCAAAGGAGAGGCCCCTCAAATTTCTATCGCAAGGATAAAGGTAAGAAAAGGGAAAATGAGGAGATTGGATGCTATGAGTGCAAGAAGCCGGGACACATCAGAGCTAAGTGTCCCTTACTTAAGAAGGGCAGCAAGTACAAGAAGAAGAAAGCCCTTGTCACCACCTTATCGAACTCCGACGCATCATCTTCATCATCGGATGAGGAACAAGAAGAAAAGGCCAATTTCTGCTTCATGGCCAACGAAAATGAGGTAACATCCGAAACGCATCTAGATTTTACTTTTGATGAACTTTATGATGCATTTAATGAACTAATGATTGAATATAAGGCTATAAACATTAAGAATAAAGAGCTAAAACTAGCTAATCAAACTTACATACATAAATATGATAAACTAGTTAAGGATAAGGACTATATCACCAAAGAAAATCTAGAACTTAAGACAAGCAACCAACTCTTAATTAAAAAAACTAACACCTTAAGTAAAGATAATGAAAAACTAACTAAGAAAATTTCAGAACTTAAAAACAATAAACAAATCTTAAACGAAAATCTCATAAAAGACTTGAATACTCTAAAAACGGAAAAACAAACTCTAACTAAAGAACTTGGAAAATACAAACCTTTGGTTGAGAAATTTACTTATAGTTCTGAAAAATTAAATATGATACTTAATAGTCAACGTGCAGTATTCAATAGAGCAGGTTTAGGATATAAACCTAAAAATAAGCAAAAACTTCTTAGTAACTTCTTTGTTAAAGCAGGAGAAAGTAAAACTAAGAAAATAACCTATTTTTATTGTGGAAAATTAGGACATAAGGCAAATGTGTGTAATTATAGAAAAGGAAAAACAAAAAGAAAAATTAAAAGGGTATGGGTTCCAAAAGGAACCAACATGACTAACCATGAAGGACCCAAGAAAACTTGGGTACCTAAGATTACATGATTTGCTTGTGTAGGAGTGTCTTGCAGCCAAGGTCAACAAAAATTGCTGGTACTTGGATAGTGGCTGCTCAAGACACATGACGGGTGACAAGGATCAATTCTTCACTCTTGAAGCTAAGAAGGGAGGTGCTGTGACTTTTGGAGACAATAACCAAGGTCACATCATTGGTATAGGTAAAGTTCAAATTACCCCTTCTACTTTTATTGATAATGTTCGATATGTTGATGGTCTTAAGCATAATTTATTAAGCATTAGTCAATTATGTGATAGAGGCTATAATGTTATGTTTAAACCATCACTATGCATCATAACAAACCCAAATGATAATAGTTTAGTTTTTAAAGGAATAAGACGTGGGAATGTGTATGTTGTAGATCTTGAGGATCTTGCCAAACACAACCCATGCTTAGTTGTTAATGAAACTAAGGACAATGATGCTAGTTGGTTATGGCACCGTAAGTTAGGTCATGCAAGCATGGACACAATATCTAAACTAGTTAAAAGAGATTCTGTGATAGGTTTGCCAAAACTAAGATTTGAAAAGAATAAAATATGTGAAGCTTGTCAATATGGCAAACAATCTAGGAACTCCTTTAAATCCATAAAATGTGTCTCTACCTCTAGACCTCTAGAATTATTACACATGGACCTATTCGGACCAACTAGAACAACAAGCTTAGGTGGAAATAAATATGGTCTAGTCATTGTAGATGATTATTCTAGATACACTTGGGTTATGTTCTTAGCACATAAAGATCAAGCTTTTTCAGTATTTAAAAAGTTTCATAAGGAAGTAACCAATGTTAGAGATACTACAGTAATAGCTATTAGAAGTGACCATGGTACCGAATTTGAAAATCATTTATTTGATGAGTTTTGTAGTAAAAAGGGAATAACTCACAATTTTTCTGCACCTAGGATACCACAACAAAATGGAGTTGTGGAGAGGAAAAATAGAACTCTAGAGGAAATGGCTAGAACTATGTTATGTGAAAGTAACATCCCTAAGTACTTTTGGGGAGAAGCCATTAATACTTCTTGTCATATATTAAATAGAGTTTTATTGAGACCCATTATAAAGAAAACACCTTATGAACTTTGGAAAAACAGAAAACCAAAGGTAAACTACTTTCATGTTTTTGGATGTAGGTGTTTTGTTCATAATAATGGGAAAGATAATCTAGAAAAATTTGACTCAAAATCTGATGAGGCTATATTCTTGGGGTACTCTACAACTAGCAAAGCCTATAGAGTCTTTAATAAAAGAACCCTAGTTATAGAAGAATCTATACATGTTGTATTTGATGATTCTAGTGACATCTCTTCTAGCAAGAGAGTTAATTTTGAGATGATGCTAAAATTCTTGAAGAAAAGATAGATGAGATGACATTACAAGATGATAATCAAAAATTAATTGAAGGTGCATCATCAAGCCAAGAGGCTATTGTGGATCATGGACTAACTAAAGCTTGGAGGTATGCTCACGGGCATCCTAAGGAATTAATTCTAGATGATCCATCTCAACCTATTAGGACTAGGGCATCCCTTAGGAACTTAAATAATCATCTAGCCTTTGTTTCTCATTTTGAGCCCAAACACATAGAAGAAGCTGAAAAAGATGTAAATTGGATAAATGCAATGCAAGAAGAATTAAACCAATTTACTAGAAACAAAGTATGGAATCTAGTTGAAAGACCTACTGAATATTCAATTATAGGTACCAAATGGATTTATAAAAATAAACTTGATGAAAATGGTACTGTAATAAGGAATAAGGCTAGATTAGTAGCCAAGGGTTATAATCAAGAAGAAGGTATAGATTTTGATGAAACCTTTGCTCCGGTAGCTAGACTTGAAGCAATTAGACTTTTACTAGCTTTTGCATGCTCTAAGGACTTTAAGTTATTTCAAATGGATGTAAAAAGTACATTTTTAAATGGGTATATTAATGAGGAGGTATATGTAGAACAACCTCCTGGTTTTGAAAATCATCAATACCCTAATCATGTTTATAAATTGAATAAAGCACTTTATGGTTTAAAACAAGCACCTAGAGCATGGTATGAGAGGCTTAGCAAATTCCTATTAGAACATGAGTTCTCTAGGGGCAATGTAGATACTACATTGTTTCTAAAGAAGAAAAACAAAGATATGTTGTTAGTACAGATTTATGTTGATGATATTATTTTCGGTGCTACTAACAATCGTCTCTGCGAAGAATTTGCTAACTTGATGCAGAGTGAATTTGAGATGAGCATGATGGGAGAGCTGAATTACTTCCTTGGACTTCAAATCAAACAATCTGAAGGAGGCATCTTCATCAATCAAGCCAAATACATCAAGGAGATGCTCAAGAAGTTTGATATGGAGGGAAACAAATCAATCAGCACCCCCATGAGCTCATCATGCAAATTAGACCAAGATGAATCAGGTAAATCTGTAGATCAGAAACTATATAGAGGTATGATTGGATCTTTATTGTATCTTACTGCAAGTAGACCTGATATCATATTTAGTGTTTGCATGTGTGCTAGATATCAGGCTAATCCTAAGGAATCACATCTAATTGCAGTAAAGAGAATCTTTAAATACCTAATAGGAACAAAGAATATAGGGTTATGGTATTCTAAAGAATCTAGCCTGAACTTAATAGGTTATACAGATTCAGACTTTGCTGGATGTAAACTTGATAGAAAAAGCACCAGCGGGTCATGTCAATTCCTAGGAGAAAACTTAATATCATGGTTTAGCAAGAAACAAAACTCGGTTGCATTATCTACTGCTGAAGCTGAATATGTTGCAGCCGGGAGTTGTTGTGCTCAAATCTTATGGATCAAACAACAATTAGAAGATTATGGCATTAAATAAGATAAAATACCCATTAATTGTGATAATATAAGTGCCATTAATCTAACTAAAAATCCAATTCAGCATTCAAGAACTAAACATATTGAGATAAGACATCACTTCATAAGAGATCATGTACTGAATGGTGATGTGACACTCCAATTTGTTTGTACTGATGATCAATTAGCTGACATTTTTACAAAACCCTTAAGTGAAGAGAGATTTAGTGTGCTTAGGAGGGGATTAGGAGTGATTGATCCATCCTAGTGGTAGTTTCCACTAGATTCATTGATTTTGATGATTAGATTGTGGTTAAAATAGAGTTTCTTTTCAATGATCATCAAATCAGATCATAATTTAGTGATTTTCCCTCATTCGGCACGAACATAGTATGATTTTTAGGTGCGTGCCAAAGTTCGAGACGACTCGAGTAAGTTTCAGAGTCGGCTCGTAAGGGGGAGTCAACTCGCGCTTAGTCGGGAGTCGACTCGAGGTCGATGGCAGCAGAGGTGGAGTCGACTCGCATACAGTCGGGAGTCGACTCGCGCATAAGGAGAGTCGGGGTCAATAGGCGCATAAGGAGAGTCGACTCGCGCATACTTTGGAGTCGACTCGAGGTCGAGTCGACTCGCGACTCAGAGGAGTCGACTCGCAGTCGGGATCCGACTTTTTAACCCTAGCTCCATCGTTTTCAAAACATTTCTATTCTCCGCCGCCACTGTTCACAAGCCCTAGAGCCGACTCCTAGGTCGTCCTCGGTCATCCCCAAACTTTTTCCGTCGACTTTTCACCGTCCATTAGGGCTTTTCCTCCCATTCTAGGTCACTATGCCTCGTAAAGCCGTCGTCCGGAAGAGGCCCCAACCCGAGGCCGGTCCCGAGAGGCGCTCCAAGACTCGGCACGATCCCGCGAGGTCACAACCTCCGGCTCGTTCCCCGCCGAGGGCGGTTCCCGCGAGGCCGTGCGCCGGGAAGGCGGTCTCCACCGGGAGATACGTCGATTTCGACTATCTCTCCCGGGAGGGCTTCACCATAGGTGAGAGATTGCGTGTCCAGGGCTTAGAGTATTTCCTTACATTAGATCTCCCCACTTACCCTGGATTAGTTAGAGAGTTTTACGGTACCGTCCATCGGGGAGATGGGGGTATCGAGGGCACGGTAGCCGGTGTCCCTCTGTTCGTTACGGAGGATCTTATTGCCCACATCCTCCACCTTCCACAAGTGGGGGTGGCTCCCACACACCCCGAGGACAGGACTGAGGCCCTTACGGCCATACTAGGATATCCTCCTCAGTCCCCTTTAGACGAGGTATCCGCTAGCTCACTTCCTGTTGAGGTGCGGATCCTCCTGAGTATTTTGTCTAGGTTCATTTTTCCGAAGACTGGCCGCTTCGATTTTGTGTCTGAGAGGGACCTCGCCCTTATGTTTTATATTCTTCAGGACACCCCAATCAACTTTCCCAAACTCATTTATAGATATCTGTGTGAGCCCCTAGATAGACCTAGGCTCACCCTCCCCTACGGTATGATGTTCACTCTGTTGTTTAGGGAGTACGAGATTCCCATTCCTGAGGGGGAACCCTCTAAGGCGTTGCGATGGACTGATCGCATGCGTCCGGGGACCCTACACAGGATGGGGTTTCGGAAGGTAGAGGTAACATGGGTTAGGAAGTCATCCACCTCCACACATACCTCCAGACACTCTCCTAGCCCTGAGCCAGATTCTGACTATCCTGACTTTCCCTCCACTTCTACTCCTACCACCTCAGCCGGACCTTCCTCCTCAGCTCCACCACCTATGGAGGTCCGGATTGCTCCTGAGCAGCTCCTGGAGTTGCGGCAGGAGATTGTTAGAGACCTGCGAGATGAGCTACTTCGGGAGCTCCGAGGTTCAGTGCCAGCTCCCACTCCTGCACCCACATCTTCTGAGTTGGTCCCTTCCTTGACAGCCGTGACTGACATGACGGCCCATGTACGGGAAGAGATCTACAACGTGAGGAGTTTGATTCAGGCTCAGTTCTCCAGTATGAGTGAGGTCACGGGCATCACTCGAAAGATGCGCGATGACATCCGGAAGGACATGAGCACCACTACCCAGGGGCCGAGCGCTTGTCGAATGTGCTCATCGACAAGCTGGACGCATTGCAGAAGTCGGTCCTCGAGCTCGATACGACACAGAGCAGGGCCATTCAGGCCGTTATCCGACAGCTCGAGAACATCACCAATGCGGTCCAAGCACTGGTTGAGCGCATGCCTCGGGGAGCCACATCCTCGAGAGGAGGAGATACATCCTCGAGAGGAGGAGATACATCCTCGAGAGGGGGAGCCACATCCTCGAGAGGAGGAGCTACATCCTCGAGGAGACCGTAGCTGCTTTTGTGTTTTATTTTGACATGTACTGTTTTGCTTTACTTATTGTATTCTCAAATGTATTCACATACACATCAATACAATGAGTAGACATCTTATCTTCATTTCTGTGCAATTTGATCTATGATTGATTGTGTGTTCTGCTTACCTCCTTTTTTTTGATACGATGACAAAAAGGGAGAGAAATATTGAATAGATATGTAAATGGAATCAACATAAAAGAAATCAAAATGAGAATCAAAAATTAAAACATAATTTGTTCTTAGTGGATTTGGTACCTCGAGGCTCATTATCTCTCTTTTGGGGCTCCTAATGGAGTAATCTCCAGAATCTATTCAAGGGATATTCGGAGATTAGCTGAATCCAACTCAAGAACAAATTGACAGATTTTCCCTCTAAATACCAAAATTTAAAATTCAAAAACTTCAATATACTAAAAGGAAATTCAGAGAATCAAAACATAGTAGAATGCATATGTTGAGGGGGAGAATCTGAATTTTTAAGAAAGCCAAATCATTAAATATATATAAGCCAAACAATTGATTGCATGATATGAAGGCTTATATAATTCCAAATGAAAGGGAGAGCTTTAACTCCAAAATTTATTGTTTCACACCTTTCAAGCTTGGATATATTAAATTACCAGACATATGAATTCATTTATGGATTTTATTTCCTTGTTTATTGAGCAATTCACTTTACATATACTCAAAGTTTTGTCATCATCAAAAAGGGGGAGATTGTGGAGTGATTGATTAAAACCCTATTTGATTTTGATGAGCTCAAAGCATTAGAGTATATATGTTGTTTACTAATGAATTCAATTGAGTGTTTCAGTGAAAATCTTGTCTAAGTGTCTCAAGACTTGGTTCATAATATTTTGGATAAGTTAAGAAGTCAGTTTGAACCAAAGTCTGAGACTCGAGTCGACTCCAGAGTATTACGAGTCGACTCCAAGCGTATCAGGATCACTGGCACGGGCTCGAGTCGACTCCTGATCGCGCGAGTCGACTCCAACCCACCAACGGACATATTGTCAGGCTGTGCAGAGTATGCAGAACGGGCAGAAAAAGGTCTCTAACGGCTAGTTTCCGTGGGGGATGGCTTAAATAGCCACAGAAGACTGTAGCAAGGCAGAGAACAACTATTCCACTCAAAGTAATCAAGCTTTCAATCTCTGCAACCTGGTTTTCAACGGAAAAGAGAGAAGAGCAACATTAACTGCATCCACCTACTTCTTCCCAACATTGAAAGAGATCTCCTCCTGCATTCAAGTCGACCAGACATTCAAGAGGATACCCGAAGTTCAAGAAGCCCTACTCTACTCCAACTCAAACGTGTTTGAGGGCTTCTAACTTCTCTTTTGTTTATGTTGTTATTTATCTGCTTTTGAGAAGCTCTGTTTTTATGTTACTCCTTTTTACTTCCATCTTGTCTTTGCTTGGTTCAATCGGGGGATTGAATCAAGGGTATTGAGGTTGGTTGGTGAGCCGAGTGTAAAACCAACGTGTAAGGGTTCGATTGTGATCCCGGGAAAACAATCGGGTTGGTTCTAGTCGGTGAGCCTGGGAAAACCGACCGAGTTCGTTGTGAGCTCGTAAAACAACAAGTTTGGTTGTGAGCTTGGAAAACAACCGGCTGTAATCCAAGGGGTTATAGTGAATTCCCAAGTGAGACTTGGAGAGTGGACGTAGGAGCAAGGGTTAGCTCCGAACCACTATAAAACATTGTGTTTGTGATTGTTTGTCTCTCTCTATCTCTCGCATTTCATTCACCGCACATAGAAACTAATTAATCATCTCGCAAAAGCATTAATTAGTTATCCACAAAAGTTTTAATAGCCAAATTATTTTAAAACCCAATTCACCCCCCCTCTTGGGTTGTCTATCTGGGCAACACAAACTATATGACTCGTGATCCACTTTCATGACGGGATTTGACTCTTTGTATGAACTCGAACTAGTGGAAACAGTGAAAGCATCAAACTTTTTACTCAAGTTGTTCATTCCAGCCACCAGATTGGACATGACATTTTTGAGTTCTAGGTCTGCTTTCATTTCATAATTACCTGGTTTTCTAGACCCAAACTCATCTCTATTTATTTCCTCACCATAGCTACTCCAATTTTGGGCGTTCTCGGATAAGTCAACAAGAAATTCATAGGCTTGATCCGGGGTTTGTTTCATGAACCTACCCTTGTGCATGGATTCGATCATGTTTCTATGTGCCGGAGGTAGTCCTTTATAAAAGAAATGTACTAGATCAGCCTTGTCAAGCCCATGGTGCGGGCACTTGACCAAAAGATCATGAAATCTCTCCCAAAGTTGAGAAAATTCCTCCTCAGATTTTCCTCTAAAAGTTCTGATGGCATCCTTAATTTTTTCAGTTTTTACCATAGGATAGAACTTAGCCATGAATTTCTTAGATAGTTGTTCCCATGATGTGATGGAATTTGAAGCAAGGGAATACAGCCATGCAGCAGCACGATCCTCTAAAGTCATGGAAAACAACCTCAATTTAATACCCTCTTCATCTAAGTTTTGATTTCTAAACGTTTGACAGATTGTCAAAAATTTGTTTAGATGAATATAGGGTTGTTCACTCTCGAACTCATGAAACTTGGGTAACATGTTTATTGTTGCAGCCCGAATCTCGAATTGGGCTGCATTATTAATTGGTAATACTATGCAAGTAAGGGGACTAGCAGATGCGGGTGCAAACAATTCATTCAAGGTTCTAATATGTTCACCCATTGTAGAGATCGACGGTTGGTTTACAGTTCGCAGGTTATGATGAAAAGTTCTGTCAATCTCAGGATCAAATGGGGTTAATTTATCCCTTAATGATCTTCTACCATGCATACATTATCAATAACTTAATTAGACTCGACTCCTAAACGAAATCCTAAAAGAGAAGAGAAGGGCTAGACACAGATGACCACAACCAATACCACACAACAATTTGACCCTATTAGTCTTAGAACTAAGTGAGGTTTAGTAGCTTCTTAAATCTAGTTGCACAGTGATGTATCAGGTTAAAAAGTTTCTGAAATTCTCTCCTAGATTAGACAGCTCCTAATCTCCCTTTCAGATTAAGCTTGAGCTTACCAATTAAGCAATCCAGTAATCAGTGACCAGGAAAGTCCCGGGGTGTGTGGTGGTGCCAGAAGGGATACACCAATACCACAATACCCGTAACAGTTCTCACTGTTGTAAAACTTTCCTAGACATCACCAATTACTAAATTCTCACTGGAGTAGCTTTCAGCCGCTTCTTTCCAAGAGCCTAATTGAGCTCGAAAACCCTAAGGCCAACGTCTAATTTGATTTTAATTTAATTTGGCTTAGGATAAGTATGTAAGGTGGTGATTTTTGGGCTAAGGACAGGTAATGACTTTCCGACCTTATCTTTTTAATGGGTTTTGCCCTTAATTACTTTATGCAAATGCTTAATACTAAATGCGGCAAATAATCAATATTTTTTAAAGTTTATGTAATGTCATTAGGTTGTATTGATTAAATGAGCAAGCAAATTTTTTTTTTTATTTTTCTTATTTTTTTTTAAAATTTATGTTGTTTTTTTTTTAATTTTTATATAGGAATAACTTGAATGTAAACTAAAACTAATCCTTATGCGTCAGTCAATCTCCGAATACCCGTTGAATAAGCTCTGGAGATTACTCCGTGAGGAGCCCCAATAGAGGTATGATCACCTCGGGGGATTGCACCCTATCAATTACTAGCAAAAATAATATATTTTTTTTTTAAATTTTTTTTTGATTTAATTAATTTTTTTAACTTTTTTTTTTAAAAAATTTAGATTTCAAATTTCGAATCACAGAATTCAAATTTTGAATTCAAATTTTTGAATTTTTGAATTTTTTTTTAAATTTTTTTTTTAAAATTTTTTTTTACTTTTTACTTTCTTTTTTAGAAAACTTTAATTACGAATTTCAAATTTCAGAATTTAATAACTACGAAATTACTAACTAAAATAATCAAAATAAGAAAAATTAATAAAAATAAAAACTTACTACCGGAGAGCGTTCACTCCGGGCATCAAAAATCCAATTTGATCTTCGTGATCGTTCTTGCTTCTCGATTTGCCTCCCCGGCAATGGCGCCAAAATTCTGTTCGTCCTTTCCTGTCTACCTAAAAATATGCTAGACAGATCGTTGTTAGAGCCGACGAACAAAAGTTGAATTTAAATTCTACTCTTACCTTTCCTACTCGAAGAATAGTGGTTGTAAGAGGTCGATCCACAGGGAGGCGATTGGAGTTGCATAAAATAAAAACATTCACTCAGATTTGAAATCGATTTTCGAATGATAAAAGAAAAAACATTACTTTGAGGATGTTGATGGATTCTCTAGTCTATCGGAGAATATATATTTTTTTTTATTTAAAAATAATCAAAAGACAAGTACTTAGAAATCAAAGAGCATTTATAAATTCATGAAATGTTTAACTATTCAAAGGAAAATTTTGGCATAAATTAAAATGGATGAAAACAAGTGCTAAGAAGATCAAAAGCCTAGAACATGAATTTTTTTTAAAAGAAAAATTAAATATATTGCATCAATTAAAAGATTGCATAAAGAAATAGAAATTAACTTGAACCTAGAACAAGGATTGCATAAAAAAAATGATAGATTTATAAAACTAAATTGATTACAAAGGTAGAAATGAAGATTGGTAGCTTGATGCCGCCTTTCTTCTGCAAATAAAATAAAGGAAGGAAATAACAAAAATCAAAAGAAAAAAAACATCTCCCTTCCTCTCCCACGGTGGAACAACATAAAATACTTTTTTTTTTTTCTTTCTTCTTCCCAAAAGAACAGAGCATCCCCTGTTCTTTTCTTTCTCTCTTCTCTCCCAAGCCGATGGCCTCCCTCCTCCCTGGTTCTTAGGACCCGATCCCAGCCGAGCTCCTCCTTTGGTTCCCACCCCAACTGAGCACCTCCTCCCTTGGTTTCCACCCAAAACCGAGCACCCCCCCTGCCAATGGCCTCTCTCCCCTTCTTATAGCCCTTGGAGACGTGGAAGAGGCGGGATCAGTGGGATAGGCTGGGCGGATTGCGGAAGGTGGGCTGCTGGCTGCGTGATGCTGGGGATGCGACGGGAGCTGGCACGGTGGCTGGCACGGAAGATATCTTGGAAGCTTCACGGCTGGCCACGGGATCAACGGGAGGACATGGAAGAGACGCTGGGATGGAGCGGAAGAGGGGCTGCTGGCACGGGCTGAAACGCATGGATGGAAGGTTCACCGCGTGATACACTAGGGATCTGATCGCAAGATCCTTGGGAAATAGCTGCCGGTTGATTCGGTTGGGACGCGCTGGTGGCGGAATATCCGGGGAAGATGCTGGGATGCTGCGATTGCGGAGGATCTTCTCTGCTTCGGCTGGGCGATGCTGGGATGGAAGTTACATGTATGGAACGTGGGATGCTTGGCTGCATCGCTGTTTGAATCTCCATGCATGCGGGCTGAAATGGTGGGACTCTGCTGATGGCAAAATATCCGGAATGGCTGAAGGAAGAAGAGGCGTTGGGATTGACGGCTTAAGATGAAGACACTGATTTGGAAGGTGCAAGCGGACAGGATTGGAAGGAGTTGGGAATCCGGAAGACACCAAGTTCCGTCCAATTAGTCATATATAAAAAAATAGTATGATATGAAATTTGGCTTGTAGACGGGTCATCTATTCTGGCTCGAGGTCAAGTGCAATTCTTTCAAGTCATGGGTCACCCAGCACCTTATAGTTATAATATAGCCAATTTAGATTTTGCCCAAAATTAATTTCCAAAAGCACAAAAGAAATGGACCCGATTTGGACCCAAACCCGACTCGGATCCGAACCCGACTCGGACCCGATTTGAAGTTAAATTTGTACTCAATGTGCATTTTATCTCTAATTTATACTAATCTATGTTAAACCCAAATATAATATTAATCCAATGAATTTATTATTATCGGTTAACAATAACACTAATTTTAGTAACATGTAGGTCGCACTTTTGTGCTCTCATCAGTGTGCGTGGCTGCGAAGTCGAGGATCAGATCCACAAGTTTCATCCATCATAAAAGGTATTAATCCTACATTAATCTTTTATTATAGTGTCAATATCTAGGTCTGATTCCCCGAGGTTTTACCCTCCTTTGGGGCTCCTCATGGAGATATCTCCAGAATCCATTCAATGAATATTCGGAGATTAATCGGAATAGAGTTCTTAAGTTTCAGATCTGATAGTTAATCATGCATGAAAGTTTTAGCATAATTGTTTAAACGATTCCGGCATAATCCTATGTGTTCTTAAGGTGCTGATTTCTAGATTTGATCTTGTAAGCATGCATGAATTAAATTGTTTGATTCGATTTTTCCGCTGCGTTTTAAAACTTAAAAAGAACTACGTATGGCTTGATCCCCCTTATGAAGGGGTACGTAGGCAACCCGATCAGGTTCAGCCATGGTTTTTTTTTTTAAAAAAAAAACCAGCATGCTTAACACCGAAGAACCTAGGATTCACTTTCAATTATGTCCCTGCTGCTAGCAGGAATTTGATTTCTGTTTCGTGCTTAGCACAGGATGGTCATGTTTTGACCTTTGACAAAGACTGTTGTTCTATTTATTTCAGAAATAAATTAGTTGCACGTAGTTTCATGATTGATAGTCTCTATCACTTGCATGTTGATGTGTCAGTGAATGTGTCTGAGCAATTAGTGAGTGCCATAAGATCTAAAAGATCCAGAGATGAGATAAACCAGAAGTATTTATGACACCTCAGGCTT
Source organism: Phoenix dactylifera (assembly GCF_009389715.1). Taxonomy (NCBI): domain Eukaryota; kingdom Viridiplantae; phylum Streptophyta; class Magnoliopsida; order Arecales; family Arecaceae; genus Phoenix; species Phoenix dactylifera. Next base: position 237,196 of record NW_024068033.1, on the reverse strand, counting down.
GGCCATATTGGAGAGAACAGAATGAACAAAATGGAGAAAGATGGGCTTCTCAGCCCATTGATTTCCGAGTCATATCCAGTTTGTGAGTCTTGTCTTCAAGAAAAAATGGCTAGATTGCCCTTTGTAGGACATGGGAAGAGGACCACTGAAATACTTACCCTGGTACATACTGATGTGTGTGGCCTATTTGATGTGTCAGCTAGGGGTCGTTATTCATACTTCATTATCTTTACCGATGACTATTCACGATATGCGTATGTATATCTTATGAGATACAAATCTGAGTCTTTTGAAAAGTTCAAAGAATTCAGAAATGAAGTAGAAAAACAGACTGGAAAAATCCTTAAGGTTCTTCGATCAGATCGAGGAGGAGAGTACCTTAGTGGAGAATTCCGGGACTATCTCAAGGAGAATGGCATAGTCTCACAATGGACGCCTTCGGATACACCTCAACTCAACGGGATGTCAGAAAGGAGGAGTAAGCTCTATTGGATATGGTCCGATCCATGATGAGCTTCACAGATCTGCCTATGTTTCTTTGGGGAGATGCCTTATTATCCGCGATTTATTTACTAAATAGAGTTTCCTCTAAATCCGTTCCTACCACACTGTATGAGATATGGCATGGTAAGAAGCCGAGTCTTGGTCATCTTAAGATTTGGGGATGTCCGGCCCACGTCAAACGACAACAAGCGGATAAGTTAGAGCTTAGGACCATAAGTGCTCGTTTCATTGGATATCCTAAAGAGTCATTAGGATACAATTTTTACGTCTCAGAGGATCACAATGTTTTTGTGAGCCGACATGTCGTCTTTCTGAAAAAATAGTTTATCCTTGATAGAGGCAGTGGGAGAAAAATTGAGCTTGAAGAGAGAGTCTCTGAAAAGCAACGAGTCATGGATCCTATAGAACCTATTCACATAGAGCCAGTACACATAGTACCTCCTCCACCTCGTAGATCTAGTAGGGTCTCCCATCCTCCCGATAGATACTTAGGTATACTAGTAGAGGACACCGAGAAAATGTTCCTCATGGGAGATAGGGAACATATACAGGATCCCAATACCTACAACGAGGCAATATCTGATATCGATTCCGAGAAATGGCTGGAAGCCATGAAGTCAGAGATAGACTCCATGTATTCCAACCAAGTTTGGACCTTAGTAGATCCACCAGAAGGTATAGTACCTATTGGATGTAAAGGGATCTACAAAAAAAAAATAGGTTCGGATGAAAAGGTAGAGACCTATAAAGCAAGGCTAGTGGCGAAAGGGTATAGTCAGCGCGAAGGCATTGACTATCAGGAGACCTTTTCACCAGTAGCCATGCTGAAATCCATTCGAACATTGCTTGCCATTGCAGCATTTCATGATTATGAAATGTGGCAGATGGATGTGAAAACTGCTTTTCTGAATGGATATCTTGATGAAGATATCTATATGGAGCAGCCTTTGGGTTTCACTTCCAGTGATGGAGATCACAAGGTCTGCAAGCTGCAAAGGTCCATCTATGGACTAAAGCAAGCATCTCGGAGTTGGAACACTCGTTTCAATGATGTGATCAAATCGTTTGATTTCATCAAGAACGAAGAGGAACCATATGTTTACAAGAAGGTTAGTGGGAGTGATGTCGTGTTCCTCGTACTGTACGTGGATGACATCCTCTTGATTGGGAATGATGTTCCCATGCTAACCTCGGTCAAGGTTTGGTTGTCAAAAGAGCTCTCCATGAAAGACCTTGGGGAAGCATCCTACATTTTGGGAATTAAGGTCTATAGAGATAGATCTAAGAGGTTGCTTGGCCTATCACAGAAGATGTACATAGAGGAGGTACTAAAGAGGTTCAGTATGAAAAACTCCAAGAGGGGTCTATTACCCCTAAGGCATGGGATTCATCTCTCCAAGAAGATGTGCCCCAACATATCTGAAGAGATACAACGTATGAGCAAGATTCCTTATGCTTCGGCAATAGGGAGCCTCATGTATGCCATGCTGTGTACACGACCTGATATAGCCCTTGCTGTGAGTGTCACTAGCAGATATCAGTCGAATCCAGGCGAAGAGCATTGGACAGCTGTGAAGTACATTCTTAAGTACTTAAGAAGAACTAAAGATTTGTTCTTGATTTTTAGAGGATCATCAGAGTTAAAGGTAGAAAGATATACAGATTCAGATTTTATGACTGATATTGATGATAGAAAGTCTACATCTGGATATATGTTCTTGTGCAATGGTGGTACGGTAAATTGAAAGAGTTCCAAACAACCGATCATTGCTGATTCTACCATGGAAGCTGAGTATATCGCCACCTCTGAAGCTGCAAAGGAAGCCTTCTGCTTCAAGAAATTCATTGCAGAGCTAGATGTAATGCCATCAGATGCCATCACACTCTACTGCGATAAAATGGTGCCAGAGCTCTCGCTAAGGAGCCAAGATCTCATCAGAAGTCCAAGCACATAGAGCAGCGCTTTCACCTCATATGCGACTACCTCGAGAAGAAATATGTCGAGGTGCAGAGGGTAGACTCCACGGACAACGTGGCGGACCCGCTCACTAAGCAGTTAAATCAGCAGAAGACTGAAGCCCACCTTGTAAAGATGGGACTTAGATATATGTCTGATTGGCTTTAGTGCAAGTGGAAGATTGTTAGATTTATACCCTAAAAGCCAATCTGGCGGATACATTATTAATTCTGGGACATAAATTTGTACTTGACTTTATTATTATTGAATAATAAATGAGCATCTTTTCATTCATATTGTTTATGTGTCTATGAATCGTCCAAGAAATTAATAAGATGATGATACATATTCTCAAGAGTTGAGAATTTGAGCCATATATCATTGGTGATTAATTTCTAAATGCTCCTGATCAATGGATCATCACGAGGACGGTGATCGATCCAATCAGTGCACAGATCGCTTTTCTTATGGATGGATGAGACTCGAGTCCACAATGTAGGGACATTGAAGTGATAGTGCAGGTGCTTGTTAGAGAACAAGGGTACTGAGCGTGACCAAGACAAGAAGTCACTTGGATGTCTATCCACTCGTCAGTGACTTGCTTGATGTTGCAGTAGTGTGACTGGTCCTTTGACTTGCGGGGCTTCGGCTATTCACAGTGAGGTTATTGTAGTTTGACTGCACATATACATGACCTCTAGTCATATGGGTCCTTGTTGTGTAGATTGACTGCAGTAGGTTCACTGTAGGAGTAGAGTATGCACTTACATGGAATCTATCGACCTTGATAGAAGAGGAGTGATCCTATGTAATTTATAAGACTGAGTTCTAAGACCTTGGCCGGGGTAGTAATATAAAGTGGAGAAAGAGTTTTCCACTATCGAACTCAAGTCAAATAAATCTAGACATATGACAGACGATGGGGTTTGACGAGTTATCTATGACCTCCGGTCTGTAGGGATCCACGATAGAAGGACTGTATCATACGATAACTGCACCTAGAGGTTCATCATTCTATTCTGCTGGGTAGCCACTACATACTGCTAGGTGTTACTGGTGGATGGTGAGACTCACAGGGATCATCTTGATGGTCGATGATCCCTGGCGAGTTGAGTTGGAATTGTTTCAACCCATAGAAAGGAGTTTTCAATGATATTGTAATAGAGATCGTAATATATCTCATTACCAGTCAGAATAGAACCTATGGGATCACACACATTAGAAGTATTGACCGATCCGATGGTTGAATTGTGATTAAGAATCACATATGATCAATTAGATTGATAAATTGAAAACCCGCTAAGAGTTAGTGGTTAGAAGAAGAAATAATTGCAATCGGATTGCAATTTAATTTAATTAATTAGATTTAATTAATTGGACTTGATCATGAGTCCTACTTGGAGTGGGATTCATGAAGTCCTAATTGGATTAGGATTTCAAATTAAATTAGAATCCTACTTGGAATAGGATTTCTAAAGTCCTAATTGTCTTAGGGCTGAAATTTGAACAAGTCCTGATTAGATTAGGATTTTCTGAAGTCCTAATTAATTTTAATTTTAATCTAATTAATTAAATGACTCCTAATTGGATTAGGATTGAAGAGTTCAATGGAATCTTGGTTTAATTAAATCCTAATTGGATTAGGATTTGGAATGAAAGAAAAGGTGCACCTAGTTCTTTTTTGAAAGGGACTAAACCACCTAAGAATGAGCCCCTAACTTTTACTTGATTAGATCAAGTGGAGGTGTGCATGATGTAACATAAGGAGGGAGGGGCGTACACCCCTCCCTTGGCATTTCACGGGAAGAAAAGGAGGAGGGGCCCACCCGCCTCCTCTTGAATAATGGATAAGGATCGAGCTCCTAAATTTTAGGAGCTCCAACTTTATCTTAAACAAAATAAAAGAGGGGCTGCCGCATGGGATTTTTTCATTCCATTATTGAGCCGTAACTCTCCTCCTCTCAACCTTCTTTGAGCCGTGAGAAGGCCTCTCCTCTTTTGGGGTTTCATCAGCCACCAACAAAGAAAAGAAGGAAGGCGTGTGCATCTCTTTTTCTTTCCTTCTTCCGCCAAAAATAAAAGGCTGCAAGTGTATGCTTCCCTTTATTTTTTTTTCTCCTCTTCTTCATCCTCAAGAGAAAGCAACCAAGTGTTGATTGCTGCAAGGAGAAAGGATTCAACCATTAATAGCCTTCTCTGCAAGGGAGCTAGCACCCCGGGGAGATCCAAAGGCTTCGATTGACTCATTACTTCGTGTGGATACCTGTAGAGGCCGGACGCGTGTGCGGCTTCTATTGAACCTTCATCAAATACCACATGAATCAGATTTGCGGAGACCATCTACCCACACAAGGTGAAGATCTGATCTTCTTAATGATTTTAAAATGGTTTAAAATAATTTAATTCTAATCTATCTACAAACGAAAGGTTTTAAAATATGTTCATGCGATGAACGGATCCTGCATATGTTTTTCCGTTGCAATCTGAAAATTATTTCAAAATTTTCATGGCATATGAGGGATGCTAACACCTTGCATGTGGATCTTCCTTGCCTTGCTACCGTGGAAGAAGAGGAGGATGAAGACCCCTTGCTGCCGTGGAGAAGGAGGAAGAAAGAAGAGGAGGCGTGGAGAGGAAGAGGAGAGAATTAATTCATAACTTCTCCCTTGCTACCCTTTTATAGATTGGGTTTAGGGCTCCTCCTAATCTTATTACGAGTATGGGACTATAACCCACCCTTGGATTAATGCCAAGTGTCCAATACTTGTGCTTATAGATGCATGACATGTGTCTATTTAATCAATTGATTAATTTTCTAATCATGTTAGGATTCCTAATCTCATTAGGAGAATTAATAGATTTGGGAGCATGCATCCTACGACACCATGTGGACTTTAAAGTTCGCATAGTGTGAACATGACTTAAGTCATATTCATCCTACAATGACATGTGGTCCTTAAAATCTGCACAAACCTTGGTTTAATCAAATTGACCCAATCATGAATCCAAATCAATTTGGGTCGAACCCAATTTGATTTGGCTTATTAAATCAGCCCAATTGCAATCCAATTACAATTAATTGCATCTAATTCTTCTTTCATTAACTCACTAACACTTAGTGGATTAATTCAATCGCCAATCATATTGATGATTGATTTCTATTATGATTCCAAATCACAATTAATGATAGTCTGACTAATTAAATCCTCTATGTGTGTGACCCCATAGGTTCTATTCTGACTGGTAGTGAGAAATATTGAGATCTCCATCTCAATATCACTGAAACTCCTTTCAGTGGACTGAAACGATTTCAGTTCTACTCTTAGGGTTCACTGGTCACCAAGTGAATGCCTTCGAGTCTCACAATCCACTAGTGACTGAAAGAGTAGATGCCCTACAAGCCAATCGCAATATGTATTGTGAAGGATTTTCTTTTGATTTTCCAAATCATGTACATGACATTTAATATAAATAAAGGCATTGTGTTTCATCATATGCTGTTGATTATATTTGTGATGAACCCCTTAGATTAAGGCAATGATTTTGAGGCTATGATGAAATCATACTAGTGAGACCTAAAATCCTAAAATTCTAATCTTAAATATTTTCAGTCATTGGTACATTGAGTCTGAAAGACTAGATGCCCTACAAGCCAATCGCAATATGTATTGCGAAAATTTTTTTTTCTTTTGATTTGTCCAAATCATGTACATAACATTTAAATATGAATAAAGGCGTTATCTTTTATCATATGCTGTTGATTATATTTATGATAAACTCCTTAGATTAGGGCAATGGTTTTAAGACTATGATGAGATCATACTAGTGAGACTTAAAATCCTAAAATCCTAATCTTAAATATTCCCAGTCATTGGTACATTGAGTCGGGGATCAATGATTACCGGAAAGACTGGCATGTCTTATGTATGCTCGATGCAGAGGATGATTGATCTCACAATCATTTGTGTGGAGACACTAATACAAAGATGTGGGTGCTCATTAGAGGAATGAGTTCACTGAATTGACCTACAAAGAGAAATCTTATGAAGTCTTACTTACATGTCAAAAGATGATTCTCTTAGTGGGAGTTGTGCAACTGATCCTATGACCTGAGATCACCATGGTATCTTGTGCACATGAACCCATATTTTGGTTTACACTCATTCATGACAATAAGTTATGTACGAGGTCTTCTGGATATGGTGAATTGTGTACGAAGATTATGAGTAGGTCAACAAGGAATTAATCACTTCTAGTAAGAGAAGATAGCATCCTATTTATTCTAATCATATGATAATTCAGGAAACCTTTGATCAAAGTAGAATGAAAATTAGAAAGAGTTTCTAATGTTTCATTATTTGAATTATCATTAAAAGATTGAGAAAAATATAAATATGAAATTGAGTTTGACATGTATTCATACTCATATGCATTTTTGGGATGCAGTTTGATTAAAGGATTGAATTGCATGGTAACTTGCCACTGAAGGGTATTTTTGGTATTTCCACCAAATTCCATATTTTTCGGGTAGACATGACACGTTGCTAGACGTCAATCTTGTTTTATAGGTTTGATCAAATTAAAGAGTTAATTCGATCACCAATTAGAAAGGATTCTAGTTATTAAGTTCGGGTTCGCGCAGTTTGGACTTAAATCGATTAGAAGAGTTCTAATCAAGTTGGGTCAACTCGCACTCACACCTATTGCTGGCTAAGTATGGAACCCAATGGGTCACACACAAGAAAACTTATCAAGGGTCTAATTGGATTAGATCATGTTTGCAAGATAAACATCCTAGCAGGTGTTGCAAACCTTAGCTCTTAATTCGAATTGGATTCGAATCTGATTCGAATTGGATTCGAATCTGATTCTTAATTGATCTAATTTGATTAGATCATATTCTAATATGGGTTAGCCAAGAGTTGGCACCTAATTGGCTTGGTTTGAGTCTAATTGGATTAGATTTAATAAATCATTCAATCTAGACCGTTAGATCTTGATCTACCGTTGGATGAAGATATAATGGAGAGTTGGTTTAACCCAATTGGATTGGGTTAGAGGATGGCTACCATAATTGACCATTGGATCTTAATCCCACCATTGGATGAAGACATAATGGGTCAAGTGAATGGCGCCTTGCATTGGAGCCCTTGGATCATCATCATGAAAGATCAAGAGGTGAGGCGTGATGGACATGTGATTAGCATGTGATGTTGACTTGGTCAAAATATGGCACCACATGAAAGGACATATCATTTGATACACCTCCTCACTTGATCTGCACCTCCTCTTATTTGATATGGCCCTTTAGATGATGCCCTTTCATGAGAGGATGTGTGGATGGGATGCATCCTTTGGAGATGCATCCCTACACCTATTATAAATAGGTTTGCACTCCATGGGTTTCATCATTCCAATTCCACCCCACTTCTCTTTTCTTTCTTTCTTACATTAGTTTCTTTCTTTCTAGCATTGCTTCTAGTGTGTCCTAAGCCAAGACAAGGTGGTCTTCTTTAGGACAAAAGGATTAGAAGTGATTTTAGAAGGCTAAAGGAAAATAGAAAGGAAGGAAAGCAAGCCATTAGAGTTCTTTAGAAGAATTCTGCATTAAGGATCAAAAGTCTTTGGAGCTAAAGTCTTGATCAAGTTTTCGTGTGGATCACCATTGGAGGGCGGACACTTGGACGCCTCGTGGAGATTGTACACTTTGGATTAGCGTTTGAGGTATTCTACTAATTCTGCATTTATTTTATATCATTTGATTGTAATCATTAAGGTGATCTAGGCTTAAAAGGGTTTCATGCATAGGGACTTTATTAAGAAATTTTTAAAATTCCTAGCTTCTGCTGCGCATTATAACATGCTAAAACCCTTCAGTGGTATCAGAGCCATCCTTAATTGGTTCAATCAAATAATTATGTATGATGTATGATTATTAATTTACTGTGAGATAGTAATGTCATATGCTTAGAGAAATGCTGAAATGTATGATTAATATATGATATGTTATGTAATAAAATATCATGATATGAAATTTTTCATATGAAAATATGTTGAAGCATGTTAATTAATTGCTTATGATTTATACATGCTATGAGATAGCCATGATGCATAATAGTTTATTTTAGACATGTTAAATGTATGTTACAATTAAAGAATGTGCTAGAGACTAGTAAGCCCTCAATAAAAATTATATTAAGTCATAGTGTTGAAAAACTTTGAGCTAACCCATTCTAGAACAATTAATCTAATTGGTGTCTAAGGAAAGCACTAAAGGTGGTTACTTAATTAGGACCTTACTCTCTGAGTAAGGGGAGCCTCCCACCTGCTTACCTGGCCAATTGTTTGATTGCCTATTATGGATAAGCTTAATATTGATATAACACTATTGATAGCCTTCCTTCATGCCTCGATATTATTATGTCAAGATCCATGCTAGTTTGTTGTGCTAACACAAGACTTGCAATGGGGACTGATGTTATACTGTCTTGGTGCATTAAGATGCTTATGGCATATTTTAATATATTGCCTTGTTGTGCAACCACAAGGGCAATATTATTCGAATATGACTATATGGAAATGAAGGGTTTGACTTAACTAAAATATTATTGTTTGTTGTGCTAACACAAGGCAATAAGTATTTTAAGAGGACAAGATAAAGTTGAGAATTGCATGAGATGCAATTGGAAAGATTTTCCTATCTTTGAACTCATAAGAGTTTGTTGTGTAAACAAAAGGCTTTTTATGATGAATTAGGATCTCAACCCTACTAAGAAAAATTATATTTTCACGTTTATCATAGGGGAGGGCTATGATATTCAATAAAAATAGTAGGAGACAAATTAGATTAAAGTTCTTATCTAGTTGCAAACATGTCATCATGATTGGTCTGCTTATATTAGTTTTGTTCTTGCATATGTAGAATTATTAAATGGCTTCTTCACTTTCACTAAGAGGCATCTTAGATGCCAACAAGTTGACTGGACCAAACTATGTGGACTGGTTGAGGAATTTAAAGATAGTACTCACTCAGGAGAAAATTTCCTATATACTTGAAACCCCTGATCTTGGAGATCTAGGGGATGATGCTACAGAAGAGGAGGTTGCCACACATAAAATGTGGAAAAATGACAGTGTGACTGTCAAATGTATCATACTTGCCTCTATGAACAATGAATTACAGAGGCAACATGAAGGCATGGACACTCAATCCATACTTCTCAATTTAAAAGAGTTGTATGGAGAACAAAGCAGGACTGCTAGGTATGAGATATCTAAGCAGTTGTTCCGTGCTAGAATGAATGAAGGAACTCCAGTGCAAAACCATGTTCTTATGGTTATAGACTTGATCACCAGATTAAGTCAATTAGGTTTTGCTATGGATAGTGAGCTCAGTCAGGATTTGATCCTGCAATCACTGCCTGATTCATTCTCTCAGTTTGTTGTGAACTTTCACATGAACAAGCTGAACACCTCCCTGCCCGAGCTGTTAAATATGCTCAAAACAGCTGAAGGGCATATTAAGAAGGATAAAGGTCCACTCCTTCTTATAAATAGCACCTCTATGAGGAAATCGGGAAATAAGGGTTCTAAGAAACGATTGAACCCCAAGAGTAGCATCAAAAAGAAAAAAGGAAAGAAAAACTCCGGATCAAGTACCTGTTTTCATTGCGGCAAAGCTGGCCGCTGGAAAAGGAATTGCAAGAGTTTTCTTGCAAGTATGAAGACCGATGCAAGAGTTGCATCAAAAGGTATGTTTATGTTACATGCCAACTTGTCATTAAGTTCTTCAAATTCAAATTCATGGGTATTGGATACCGGCTGTGGTTTTCACATTTGCAAATCTTTGCATGGACTACAGAAAATTAAAATTTTGAAGAAAGGTGACTTCGAGCTGTATGGCGTTGGAGGAGAGTCCATCCAGGCTGAAGCTGTTGGAACCTACAACTTGGAATTGCCTTCGGGAAAGCTCCTACAATTAGAAGATTGTTATTATATGCCCAAAATTATTAGAAATATAATTTCCATTCCTTTGTTGTTAAAGAAAGGTTTTGAAATTAATGGAATGGGCAATGGTTGCTCTATTTATTTTTCTAATAAGCATCTTTGCAATGGCATTATGGAAAATGGTCTTCTAGTTTTATTACTTAATGACAATGTCTTTCATATTAATAAAAGCAATAAAAGAAAGAGAGAGGAAGTGAATAATACCCTCCTTTGGCATTGCCGACTTGGTCACATAAGTGAATCAAGAATCAACAAGTTATACAAAGAAGAGTTCTTTGATCCTTATGATTATGAATCATTAGGAACTTGTGAATCTTGTCTTATGGGAAAAATGACCAAGTCTCCATTCACTGGACATGGAGAAAGGACAAGTGAGTTATTAGGACTTATACATACAGATGTATGTGGTCCTATGACAACTCCAGCTAGAGGTGGATACTCTTACATCATCACATTCACTGATGATTTATCAAGGTTCGAATTTGTGTATCTTATGAAACATAAATACAAAGCCTTTGATAAGTTTAAAGAGTATCAAAGTATGGTTGAAAAACAAACCGAAAAGTGTATTAAAATCCTTCGATCTGATCGAGGAGGTGAATACCTTTCTAGTGAATTTTTAAATCATCTTAAAGAAAAGGGCATTCTCTCTGAATGGACACCTTCGTATACGCCACAACTAAATGGTGTAGCTGAACGGAGGAATCGTACTCTATTAGATATGGTAAGGTCCATGATGTGCTTTACAGATCTTCCTATTTCCTTCTGGGGTTATACCTTAGAAACTGCTACATATGTGCTAAACAGGATACCTTCAAAATCTGTATCTAGTACTCCATATGAGATATGGAGAGGTAGAAAGCCCAATCTTAAATATTTTAAAATATGGGGCTGCCAAGCATATGTCAAAAGAAATTTTGGACATAAGCTAAGTGCTAGATCATATAAATGTACATTTATAGGTTATTCCAAAGAAAGTATTGGATATCTCTTCTATCACCCTACTGAACAAAAGGTATTTGTTAGTAGGCATGCCACTTTCTTAGAAAAAGAGTTTATCTTAGAAAAGGGCAGTGAAAGAAGAATTGAACTTAATGAAGTTCAAGACCTACAAATAGAAACACAAGAAATTCTTCAACCAGATGTACCCATTGATGAAGTACAACCACAACATACATCTCCTCTCCAAAGGTCAGATAGAGTGCGAAATGCACCTAAGAGGTATGGGTTTATCATTGAGAATGATGAAGCCCACATCATCGAAAATGATGATCCTCTGACCTATTCGGAAGCTATCATGAGTAATGACTCTAACAAATGGTTAGAAGCTATGAAATCCGAAATAGACTCTATGTATACCAACCAAGTATGGACTTTGGTTGATGCACCAGAAGGTGTAAACCCTATAGGTTGCAAATGGGTCTATAAGAAGAAGATTGGAGCAGATGGCCAAGTAGAAACCTACAAGGCTAGATTGGTGGCAAAAGGTTTCAGGCAAAAGCAAGGAATTGACTATGATGAAACTTTTTCACCAGTTGCCATGCTTAAATCTATTCGGATTTTGCTTGCAATAGCTGCATACTATAATTATGAAATTTGGCAGATGGATGTCAAAACCGCCTTCCTTAATGGTTATCTTGAGGAAGAGGTTTACATGACACAGCCAGAAGGATTTGTCTCAAGTGGGAGAGCAAATCAAGTATGCAAGCTTAAGAGATCCATTTATGGATTAAAGCAAGCATCGAGGAGTTGGAACATCCGTTTTGATACAACAGTCAAAGAGTTTGGTTTTATCAAAAATGTGGATGAACCATGTGTGTACAAGAAGACTAGTGGGAGTGCCGTTGTCTTCTTAATATTGTATGTAGATGACATACTAATCATTGGAAATGATATTCCAATGTTACAATCGGTCAAGACTTGGCTATCAAAAAGCTTTTCCATGAAAGACTTAGGAGAAGCATCCTATATACTTGGTATAAAGATCTATAGGGATAGATCTAAAAGGATGCTAGGCTTGTCCCAGTCTAAGTACATAGATCGTGTGCTAAAAAGATTCAGCATGGAAGGAAGTAAAAGAGGTTACTTACCTATGAGTCATGGCATACGTCTCTCTAAGAAGATGTCTCCTAAGACATCTGAAGAGAGGAATAGAATGAATTCTATTCCCTATGCTTCGGCAGTAGGATCAATTATGTATGCTATGCTATGTACTAGGCCTGATGTTGCTTATGCCTTAGGCATAACAAGCAGATTCCAGGCTGATCCAGGAGAAAATCATTGGATAGCTGTGAAAAATATTCTTAAGTACTTAAGAAGGACTAAAGATATTTTTCTAGTTTATGGAGGATCTGAGTTGAAACTAGAAGGATTTTCTGATTCTAGTTTTCAATCAGATCCAGATGATAGCAAGTCCACTTCAGAGTATGTCTTTACCCTAAATGGTGGTGCAGTGAGCTGGAAGAGTTCCAAGCAGCAAACTGTAGCTGACTCAACTACTGAGGCAGAATACATCGCTGTAAGTGAAGCCGCTAAGGAAGCTGTCTGGATGAAGAAGTTCATCGCTGAGTTGGGAGTAGTTCCTGAGATTGTTGGACCAGTTTCAGTTTATTGTGACAACACTGGAGCTGTTGCTCAAGCAAAGGAACCAAGATCTCATCACAAATCCAAGCACATTCTAAGACGCTTCCACCTCGTTCGAGAGATCGTCGAGAGACAAGACATAGTCATTGAACGAGTAGACACAAAGAACAACTTAGCAGACCCGTTCACTAAAGCTCTACCACAACAGCAGTTCGATCGCCACCTCGATTGTATGGGGATAAAATATAAGAGCGATTGGCTTTAGTGCAAGTGGGAGATTGAAAGAGTAGATACCCTACAAGCCAATCGCAATATGTATTGCGAAAAGTTTTTTTTCTTTTGATTTGTCCAAATCATGTACATAACATTTAAATATGAATAAAGGCGTTATGTTTTATCATATGCTGTTGATTATATTTATGATAAACTCCTTAGATTAGGGCAATGGTTTTAAGACTATGATGAGATCATACTAGTGAGACTTAAAATCCTAAAATCCTAATCTTAAATATTCCCAGTCATTGATACATTGAGTCGGGGATCAATGATTACCGGAAAGACTGGCATGTCTTATGTATGCTCGATGCAGAGGATGATTGATCTCACAATCATTTGTGTGGAGACACTAATACAAAGATGTGGGTGCTCATTAGAGGAATGAGTTCACTGAATTGACCTACAAAGAGAAATCTTATGAAGTCTTACTTACATGTCAAAAGATGATTCTCTTAGTGGGAGTTGTGCAACTGATCCTATGACCTGAGATCACCATGGTATCTTGTGCATATGAACCCATATTTTGGTTTACACTCATTCATGATAATAAGTTATGTACGAGGTCTTCTGGATATGGTGAATTGTGTACGAAGATTATGAGTAGGTCAACAAGGAATTAATCACTTCTAGTAAGAGAAGATAGCATCCTATTTATTCTAATCATATGATAATTCAGGAAACCTTTGATCAAAGTAGAATGAAAATTAGAAAGAGTTTCTAATGTTTCATTATTTGAATTATCATTAAAAGATTGAGAAAAATATGAATATGAAATTGAGTTTGACATATATTCATACTCATATGCATTTTTGGGATGCAGTTTGATTAAAGGATTGAATTGCATGGTAACTTGCCACTGAAGGATATTTTTGGTATTTCCACCAAATTCCATATTTTTCGGATAGACATGACACGTTGCTAGACGTCAATCTTGTTTTATAGGTTTGATCAAATTAAAGAGTTAATTCGATCACCAATTAGAAAGGATTCTAGTTGTTAAGTTCGGGTTCGCGCAGTTTGGACTTAAATCGATTAGAAGAGTTCTAATCAAGTTGGGTCAACTCGCACTCACACCTATTGCTGGCTAAGTATGGAACCCAATGGGTCACACACAAGAAAACTTATCAAGGGTCTAATTGGATTAGATCATGTTTGCAAGATAAACATCCTAGCAGGTGTTGCAAACCTTAGCTCCTAATTCGAATTGGATTCGAATCTGATTCGAATTGGATTCGAATCTGATTCTTAATTGATCTAATTTGATTAGATCATATTCTAATATGGGTTAGCCAAGAGTTGGCACCTAATTGGCTTGGTTTGAGTCTAATTGGATTAGATTTAATAAATCATTCAATCTAGACCGTTAGATCTTGATCTACCGTTGGATGAAGATATAATGGAGAGTTGGTTTAACCCAATTGGATTGGGTTAGAGGATGGCTACCATAATTGACCATTGGATCTTAATCCCACCATTGGATGAAGACATAATGGGTCAAGTGAATGGCGCCTTGCATTGGAGCCCTTGGATCATCATCATGAAAGATCAAGAGGTGAGGCGTGATGGACATGTGATTAGCATGTGATGTTGATTTGGTCAAAATATGGCACCACATGAAAGGACATATCATTTGATACACCTCCTCACTTGATCTGCACCTCCTCTTATTTGATATGGCCCTTTAGATGATGCCCTTTCATGAGGGGATGTGTGGATGGGATGCATCCTTTGGAGATGCATCCCTACACCTATTATAAATAGGTTTGCACTCCATGGGTTTCATCATTCCAATTCCACCCCACTTCTCTTTTCTTTCTTTCTTACATTAGTTTCTTTCTTTCTAGCATTGCTTCTAGTGTGTCCTAAGCCAAGACAAGGTGGTCTTCTTTAGGACAAAAGGATTAGAAGTGATTTTAGAAGGCTAAAGGAAAATAGAAAGGAAGGAAAGCAAGCCATTAGAGTTCTTTAGAAGAATTCTGCATTAAGGATCAAAAGTCTTTGGAGCTAAAGTCTTGATCAAGTTTTCGTGTGGATCACCATTGGAGGGCGGACACTTGGACGCCTCGTAGAGATTGTACACTTTGGATTAGCGTTTGAGGTATTCTACTAATTCTGCATTTATTTTATATCATTTGATTGTAATCATTAAGGTGATCTAGGCTTAAAAGGGTTTCATGCATAGGGACTTTATTAAGAAAATTTTAAAATCCCTAGCTTCCGCTGCGCATTATAACATGCTAAAACCCTTCAGAGTCGGGGATCAATGTTTACTGGAAAGACTGGCACATCTTATGTATGCTCGATGCAGAGGGTAATTGATCTCACAATCACTTGTGTGGAGACACTAATACAAAGATGTAGGTGCTCATTAGAGAAATGAGTTCACTGAATTGACCTACAAAGAGAAATCTTATGAAGTCTTACTTACATGTCAAAAGATGATTCTCTTAGTGGGAGTTGTGCAACTGATCCTTTGACCTGAGATCACCATAGTATCTTGTGCACATAAATCCATATTTTGGTTTCCACTTATTCATGACAATAAGTTATGTATGAGGTCTTCTGGATATGGTGGATTGTGTACGAAGGTTATGAGTAGGTCAACAAGGAATTAATCACTTCTAGTAAGAGAAGATCGTATCCTATTTATTCTAATCATATGATAATTTAGGAAGCCTTTGATCAAAGCACAATGAAAATTAGAAAGAGTTTCTAATGTTTCATTATTCGAATTATCATTAGAAGATTGAGAAATATATGAATATGAAATTGAGTTTGACATATATTCATACTCATATACATATTCGGAATGCAGTTTGATTAAAGGATTGAATTGCACGGTAACTTGCCACTGAAGGGTATTTTTGGTATTTCCACCAAATTCCATATTTTCCGGATAGACATGACACGTTGCTAGACGTCAATCTTGTCTTATAGGTTTGATCGAATTAAAGAGTTTAATTCGATCACCAATTAGAAAGGATTCTAATTGTTAAGTTAGGGTTCGCGCAGTTTGGACTTAAATCGATTAGAAGAGTTCTAATCAAGTTGGGTGTTGCCCAAAGTGACAACCCAAGAGGGGGGGTGAATTGGGTTTTCTGAAAATTATGTTCCCTAATTTTTACTTTGAATTAAATGCAGCGGAATGATAAGATGTTATTTACTTAAGCTCTAGGTAATTATAAGTAAAGTAGTGGAAAATTAAGCTAGAGCAATTATACTATGGCTTTAGGGTGCAATTGAACTAAAATTAACTTATAGTTGTATGATCAATTTTAATCCATGTGCATGGTAAGAATGGAGAGGAAGCTAAGCAAATTCTAAACAATCACTTATAACTCTATAGAAAACAAAGCTAGAGATATTACATAATCAAGTATGAATGTAAGGCATGAAATACAAGAGATAAGGCATCACAAACACAAAGATGTATAGTGGTTCGGTGCACCCCAGCACCTACATCCACTCTCCAAGACTTCTTGAGAATTTCACTATAATCTCTCAGATTACAGCCGGTTGTTTTACAAGCTCACAACCCAACTTGTTGTTTTGCGAGATCACAACGAACTCGGTCGGTTTTCACAGGCTCACCGACTAGAACCAACCGATTGTTTTTCCGGGCTCACAATCCAACCCAGTTGGTTTTTCCAAAGGCTCACCAACCACAACCTTACAACGATTGTTTTTCGGATTCACAATCAACCCAGTTGGTTTTCCCAAAGGCTCACCAACCACAACCTTACAACGTTGGTTTTTCCTTTAGCTCACCAACAAACCTTAACCCCTTGATTCAATCCCTTGATTGAATCAAGTTACAAGATATTAGAATAAGAATTTAAAACAAATACAAGCTTCTTAAACAAGCAAATATAGCAATGTAAACAAGTAGAGTAAAGAGAAGAAGCCCTCAAACAAATTCGTAGATGAAGGAACTCAGCTTCTTCTTTACTTGACCCTCTTCTGATTTGGCACGAGGTAGAAGATCACTGAGACAGCACACAGTTGAAGAGGAAGCTTTGGGATTCACTAGGATGCTCTTCTTCTCTCTATTTTGCTTTGAATGGCCCTTTTGTGCTTTTGGGAGATTTTTCTTTGAGATCTCTTTCCTAAGTGTTCTCTCCCACTTCCATGCCTTCTCCCCTTGCTCTCCCCTTGATTTTATAGCTTTAGAGGGAGTGGGAACAAAAATCTAGCCGTTAGAGACAAAAATAGAGCCGTTGGAGTTGAGAAAAAACTAGCCGTTATGCCTCCCAGCGTGCTGGAGTCGACTCGGCTGAAGTAGGAGTCGACTCGGCTGAAACAGGAGTCGACTTGTGAATAGTAGTCTGTCGGCACTGTAGCTGGGAGTCGACTCCACACTGTAGCGCTGAAGTAGGAGTCGACTCGAGCACTGTAGCGCTGAAAATCAACTCTCTGTCTTTTTGTTTGTTCTCAGTCGGAGTCGACTCGTAGAGTATCGGAGTCGACTCGAGCACTATTTCTTGAAACTCCAGAGTGCCAGAGTCGACTCTAAACTTTCAGGAGTCGACTCGAGGACTATTCTTTTGAATCTTTCTTTGAATTTGCTCCTCCAACTTGAACCCTTTTAACTTGAAACTTGGACCAATGAAGCATAGCTTTCTTTCAACTTTTTGAGAGCTTTTGAGGTCTTCTATTCTTCCAACTTGCTATGTTCCTTGCAAAACAAATTATCTTTCTTCTTGCAACACAAACATTAGTATTTATACTTCAAGGTTTTGTGATCATCAAAATCAATCTTTAAATCAATCTTTGGGTCATCAGTCTCCCCCTTTTTGATGATGACAAAACTTGGAGTATATGCAATATAAAATATATTGTGTTCTAGAAGTAATGCATAGCTAAGTTGCATGAAGTAAAAAATATATATCTTTTAAAAAAAATATACTTCATGATAATGCTTTAGATTTAATCAACTTAATATAATCAACACATAAAGCATTATGAGCATATACTTAGATATTTCTCCCCCTTTTTGACAACATCAAAAAGATAGTGAAACATTAAGCACAAGGATAAGAATACTTAAATATTTCTTTTTCTTATTGTACTCTGATTTGCATGTCAAATTATTGCAAGAATATGAATCATATAACTCGAGGCAATAATGTTAGAAAAAAGATTAATGAGCATAGATCAGAGCCAATTAAAATGAGAACACACCGAATGTGGTTCCAAAGATAGTTTTCAAATCAAGTGTAGGTGGAATCTTTCTCAAGTTAATTCAAGAAGTACCAAGAATGATATTCAAAGAAAGCACGAATGAAAATCTAATCCTTCTTTAATAATAAGTATGAAAGCTTGTTCATTTAAGATCTTTTGCCCAATATATTAAGTATTTTAGCAACATGAGAGCAATTGAACTAATTTTCAGAGTATAAGAACAAAACTTTTTTTTTTAAAAAAATATATATAACATTATGTTGGATCATTAATTTTTAATGGCTTCAAAGTTCTTTCATGATAAAAAAAATATTGTGGCATACATATCAAAATATGAATTCATGAAATTTATGATATATCTTAGAGCATACATAAAATGCAAAGCTTTGAAAGTTCTTTTAGAGTTCTTTTAAAGACTTTCTTTTATTTCTTTAAAAAGTAAGCATAATTTGATACATAAAAATATGAATTGGCACTAAATTGAAGTTCTAAAGAGCAAGCCAATTAGGACTCATTAGTGAATTCCAAACTAGATTTTCTGAGAGATACTCAAGAAAATTCAACACATTATTCTCCCCCTTTTTTCATTAAGTTAGAGGCTCTTAAGATCAACTGTTTGAATTGCAATTTGGTTCATGATTTATGCATAAGATATATTAACCAAATAACAAGCCTCAAGGTGTATCATAAAGATTTTCAGATTTAAATTTCAGATGATACATATTGGAGAGTATTAGGATCACTTTTCATTTAGTGTTCTTTCTCTCTCCTTTAGTTATAGATTTATGCAATTAAGTTCCATAAGATCTCTCCTTCTGAAATTTTCTTTCTTCCCCTTAATTGATCATTCCATTTAAGAGTTTAGAATTTGAAGATAATGTTCAATAAAATTGTCAATCTCGAAAATATATTTTCTATAAGTTTCAGCTTATTTTCATAAGACTCAAGGTTTGAGATAAGACAACCTTTATAGAACTCATCTCAAGGTATAAACTTATTATATAATTAAAGCAAGTCTTACAATTTAAGGAGATTCATCAAAATCAATCCATAACGTATAGAAGATATTTATCAAATGGACGTGATATTTTGCATTTAGATTGAATATCCAAAGCTCCCCCTCAAAAGATGCATTCTTCTTTAATCATTCTTTTCTTTGTTGAATTTCAGATTTTGATGATAAGCTTGAATAGAACTGAAATTCTATGATATCGAGAATGTAGAGTGATCTAGAATTATTCAAAATTTGTAGCAATTACTCTTTCTAATCCTTCAAGAACAAGTTATGCTTTCTCTAAATCTTTGAAAAAATGTATAGAAATATTAATCAGAAAATGATTCATTTGAAGCTCAATTTCTTTCAAAAGCATTTACATTTTCTTTCTTTTAAGAATCATTTGAATGAGCTGAAATGTTTCTAGACTTAAGATCATTCACTTTTTTAATAATATATATATATTTTGATGGAAGTCTTTAATAATGTAGGAGAGAAAAATATATAGATGATCATTGAAGTATATATATATTTATAGAACTCAATTTCTTAATCATAGTTTTTCAGCAATGTATACATGAAGCACAATAAATCTTTTTAATATCAAAATAAAATCATATATTTAAAAATATTTGTTTGCAATCAAGATCATTGAAAGACACATCATTTAGACCAATATTAGTACACTTTAAGGATAAGAAAAGATATGTTTCGGATGCGTATCGAGACAATCAACCAAGGCGTCAAAATTAATTCTATTTTTCTTATGTTAAAATTTTCATTTAGAAATCATATTGAGTTATTCTCCTGAATGACGCGATCATTGAAGCATATAACTAAAATTACAAATATGTAATGATATAAGCATTTTAAAGTTAAGTTTAAGCTTTTATACAAAATCAAATTCTGAATTTTCATAAGAATTTCCAAGAAAGCTTCCAAATTATAATTTGAGATATGTATCTTCTACATTGTAGCTCATCTTAAATCACTAAGATTGAAAACACATATTTCAATAACATTAGAGCACTTTCAGAGTCTTTGTATTTAATATTGAGTTTTGATACAAAATGGAGGATATTTTAACAAGTATTAGGACATTATGTATCAAAGTTAGGCAAGTAGAAAGATAGATCAAGATCAATTCATTTTGCCTAAATAGAAATATCCTTCTCTTCTTCTTTTTGTAAATCTATTTAACTTTCAAAGATAATCATGAATGATAAAACTGAAATTTCTTTTTAATATTACTCATAAAAAAAAAACTTTATGTAGTATTTCAAACATTCAAGCATTGGAACACAAGTTAGTTTGAGGCAAGGGTGAAGCAAAGACTTGTGAGCAAAGTTAAGACATATTAAGACATATTTCAATCAACTTATCCAAGCATGGAGCATTACAAAATATTGAGAACCCATAATTCAAAACATCATGCCACATGCAAAATATATTATGTATTAAGTCATGCATTAAAATATTAAGAACAAGCATGTCAAGGATCAAAATCAATTCTTTTCAAATAAACTCTCCCTATTTAAATATAATCTTCCACTAATTTCATCCTTAAGGTGTGTTTCCAAGTGATTAAAACTTGACTTGATTCTTCTCATATACTTTCATTTACTTTGTCATTCATTTTCTCATTTTTTCTTTGAATTTCTTTTCTTAACCAATTAACGAACATTTTGATATTGTTTTTTGTTTTTACTTTCTTATGCTCTATACTCTATTTGCTCCCTATCCGGTGGAGTTGGAAGGGGTACGAGGTACTACCACTAGCCTCCCTCTTGTGCCGTCCCTAATATACCCTACACCGAATAGTTGGGTCAAATAGTGCCGGATACTACCACTAGCCTCCCCATTGGCACCATCCCTATGATGAGCAATATAGAAAGGTTAAAAGATTTACTTCAAACTCCTCCTGTTTAAATGTAATTGATTACGAATTTTATCTCTTCCAAAAAAAAATGCTCACACAAGTCTCACAAATGTACGGAATATATTATGCTTGTTTTGCTTTTTCTTAAGATTGGAGTATTTACCTTTACTTAGATTTTTACTTCCCTTGAATAATGTTCATTTTCTTTTCTTTATCTCTCTTTCTTTTTGTTATTCTCAAGTAATTTACATGAAAGAGCAGAATAAAGAAATAATCAAATGTATCATATAGAGGTATATCACAACATTTTCATTATGCTCAAGAATTCATAGCTTCTCACAAGTCATTTTAAATCAAAATTTTAAGCATATACTTGTGTATTTCATGGTTATGATATAGGCAAAGAAATATTTTAGTTTGAGCAAACCATGAAACAATTTCTAAAATCATAAGTCAATTAATACATATATAGACATGATATCAAGAAGTTAGTAATCAAGGACTTTAATCATGCCACAATAAGATCTAAGTCATTGACTTTGCTTAGCTAATTTACAAGTGAGGTATTTAGAATTACCAATTCATTTTATATTCTTCAAGTCAAATACCTACTAGATTTCTTATGTGTAAACTTTTGGCTGAAGAAAGTCCCCTTTTTTGTTTGCATGTGAATGTTTATTGTATCTTATGTGGAGATATCCTTCAAGTTGAAATCTCTCATTTTCTTGCTTAAGGATCATGCATTATTAACAAAATCTTTTTCTTTCTTGAAGGAAAGTCATTAGTTACTTCAAGATACAAAACATTCATACAACATATTTTTTAACTAGGTAACTCAACATAAGATATGACAATAATTGAATGTTGGTCACTTTACTCAAGAGATTGCCTAAATATAAGCAAACACATGTCACTTGAACTAAAGAGATAGTTTCATTAACCAAGAAGGTTCAAGGACAAGCATGTGAAGCAATAGGAAGATTTATCAAGGTCAAATCAATTTTTTATTTTCAGAATCAATTTAGCTTAGATTCTATTTGCTTAAGATAATTATCAATAAGATATGTTAGCTAAGTTTTAATCAATTTATCTTAAACAATTATTTCTATCAAAATTCAGATTATGATTCATTTATTATCAATAAAATATGATTTATTAGAGTTAGATTGAAGTCTTGCACAAGGGCACATAATGAGCATACAATCTGGTCTACTAGCTGTATGATAAAATAATTATTCTATCATGCTTCAATACAGCTTTAAAACAATAGATCTACTTTGCTCATCGTTTTCAAATTCTACAAGATGGGGTCATAGACATACCTTCTTCATGCCAATCTTCTATAAGAGTTTTCTTGTGGACTAACTTTGGTCAATGAAGATCTCCTTTCTTGTTTGTCTTAATTTGGAGTTCGAGAAAAAAAATGTTAATTCATTCATTATACATATTTCAAACTCACTTTGCATGAGCTTAGTAAAATCTCCATATAAATCTTCATTAGTAGAACAAAAATGATGCCATCAATGTATGTTTTGAGCAAGCAAGATATCACAGATTCATCTTTTTAATGTATAGATTTATCATTATTACTTTTTATCAAAAAGTTACTCAAGCTTTTATATGTCATGCTTTTGATGCTTGTTCCAAATCACATATTGCTTTATCATATTTGTAATGAGTGTTTTCAAATAAGGTGGTTATTTTACATAGATCTTTTCTAATGAAATAACCAATTGTTAGATATATGCCCTAGAAGCCAATTTTGGCTGACACATTATTAATTCTAGGACATAATTTGTACTTGACTTTATTATTACTGAATAAATGAAAGGCATCTTTTTCATTCATATTATTATTGTGTCTATGATCGTCCAAAGAATTAATAAGATGATGATGCATATTCTCAAGAGTTGAGAATTTGAGCCATGTATCATTAGTGATTAATTTCTGAACGCTCCTGATCGATGGATCATCACGAGGACGGTGATCGATCCGATGAGATCAGTGCACAAATTACTTTCCTTATGGATGGACGAGACTCGAGTCCACAGTGTGGCGACACTGAAGTAATAGTGCAGGTGCTTGTTAAGAACAAGGGAACTGAGCGTGACCAATACAAGAAGTCACTTGGATGTCTATCCACTCGTCAGTGACTTGCTTGATGTTGCAGTAGTGTGACTGGTCCTTTGACCTGCGATGCTTCGGCTACTCACAGTGAGGTTATTATAGTTTGACTGCACAAATACATGGTCTCTAGCCATATGGGTCCATGCAGTATAGATTGGCTGCAGTAGGTTCTGTTGGGAACCCGCCCATGCCGCTGATATTTCAAAAATAAAATCAGATGGCAGCGGAATCGACATGTGCGGGATCGACGTTCATCTCATTAATGTTGTTTCATGAACCATTCGTAGATGGGTAAGGATTAAAAACTTTTAATAACTTTAGGAAGATCAGATCTTCACCTTGTGCGGGTAGATGATCACCGCAAACTGAAGTTCGTGGTTTAGGATGAAGGTTCGCTTGAAGCCGTTCAAGTGCCCGGCCTCTACGGGTATCCACGCGAAGTAGAGGACCGATCCAATCGCTCTAATCTCCCCGGGGTGCTAGCTCCCTTGCAGAGATATGTTTTGATGGCTGATCTCCTCTCTTTCAATCAACTCTTGATTGTGCTTGAGAGGAGGAAGAGGAAGAAGCAACCAAGGAAGAAGAACACCAAGCCTTGCAGCCCCTTTTTCCTTTGCCTGCGTTGGAAGAAGGAAAGGAGGAAGAGGATGCCGCCAAGACTCCTCTTGGCTTTTCGCTTTGCTTGCGGCTGAAACAAGAGGAGGAGAGGGGGCTCACGGGTGGAGAAGGAAGAGGGCTTGAATTATTAGCCCTAGGGTGTCGCCCACATCCCCTTTTAAGCATGAAGGGCTCCTACAAGTTAGGAGCCCTTGATTGTTTTCCAAGAGGGGAGCCAGCCCCTCTTGTGTTGCCGCACCAACAAGGGAAAAGAGGAGGGGCGTGCGCCCCTCCCTCTTGGCTAACCCTAGTCCTCCTCTAAGGAGGATTATGTTGGGGTATGTGGAGACCATTGGTGATGAAGAGAATTGAAGGAGAATCAATTCTGCATAATTCTGTCTGGCGGACTGTTGGAGTCGACTCGAGCTACAGTCGAGTCGACTCGGGAACAGTCGAGTCGACTCGGAAACAGTCGAGTCGATCCGGGAGGAGAAAGGCCAGAAGACCGAGAAAACTATGTTTCTGTCTCGACTGTCAGAGTCGACTCGAGCTACAGTCGAGTCGACTCGAAGCATCGTCGAGTCGACTCGAGCTACAGTCGAGTCGACTCGAGCTCGTGCCAGAGTCGACTCGAACCACAGCCGAGTCGACTCAGGCTCACGAAAAATCATACGGACGATTTTCTTTTGGTGTTTTTGGTGGCGTTTCGACGGCTATGATCATCTGAAGGTCTTGAGACTATATATAGGACTCATGAGAGCCCTAGGAGGTGAGATATTCAAGGATAATTTTTGAGAGAGACTCTTGTTTTGTGCGGCTAGGGTTCTAGAGAAGAAGAGGATTGGGATCCTACTTCTTGTGCAAAGGGAATTCTGTGTGAATCTCTTGTAGAGCGATCGCGTGTGATCGTTCGGGTGTGTGCTATCTCTGTAATCTGTTCATCCTAATTGAGATTTGGAGCGGTGGAGGACGTAGGCTACTTGTAGCCGAACCTCGTTACATCTTTGTGTTTGCTTTGCTATTTTCTTCCTATTTCTTCTTCTTTTGGTTTGATAATCCGCTGCGGTGCTCAAGTGTTTTACCCTATTGATACCACGGGGTAATCTTTTGCCCCTCGTAGCGGAAGCGAAGCGGTGATCCTTGAGTCCGGTGTCGAGGGAGCGAGAGAGTGCTTATCCGTTTGCTTCTCTCTTTGCTTGTCCGACGTTGGTGGTTGTACCGGTGTGAGTGGGTTCCGGTGCGGGTCGCTGCCAACAAGTGGTATCAGAGCTATTGGTATTCTGCAATGGCGGATGAAGGGAAGTTGCGAATTGAGAAGTTCAATGGCACGAACTTCGGATTTTGGAAGATGCAAATAGAGGATTATCTTTACCAGAAGGATCTCTATTTACCTCTTGGAGGTAGAGTGAAGAAACCAGAGAAGATGTCCGATGAAGACTGGGAGGTCCTCGATCGGAAGACGCTCGGCACCATTAGATTGTCACTTGCATCCCAAGTGGCATTCAACATCAAAAACGAGAAGACGACGATCGAGTTGATGGCAACATTGTCGCGGATGTACGAGAAACCCTTAGCATCAAACAAGGTATTTCTCATGAAGAGGTTGTTTAATCTTCGTATGAAAAATGGCGGCAGCGTAGCAGAATACTTCAACGAGTTCAACGGACTCACGACCCAGTTGGAGTCAGTGGAGATTAGTTTTGACGATGAGATTCGGGCATTGCTAATCCTCTCCGGACTGCCTGATAGCTGGGAGGGCCTGGTGATGGCGGTGAGCAACTCTTCGGCGACGGAAAAGTTGATCTTTGATGACGTTGTGGGAGTGCTTCTGAGTGAAGAAGCAAGAAGGAAATCTTCTGGAGCTACGGAGTCGTCTGGAAGTGTACTAAACATCTCTAACCGGGGAAGACAAAAGAAGGACGGTCGATTTCGAAGCGACTCGAAGTCGAGATCTAGCAGGTCTCGAGCACCTCAGAACAAGGGAGCGAAGTGCTGGAACTGCGGAAAGATTGGGCACTTTAGGAGGGACTGCAAATCTCCTAAAGGGAAGCAAGGCGACCACACCGAAGGAGTCAGCAAGGATCTGGCAAATCTTGCTGAAAACGGTGACATGGATGCCCTCGTTCTATCTTTATCTACCGGTGACGAGTCTTGGGTGATAGACTCAGGCGCGTCTTTCCATGCTACATCCCAACGGAAGCTTCTTGGAGGATATGAGAAGGGAGACTTCGGCAAAGTCTACTTAGGGGATGGAGAGCCTTGCACCATACAAGGAAGGGGAAGCGCGGAAGTGAAGTTGATTTCTGGATCTTCACTTGAGCTTGAGGACGTACGGCACGTGCCTCAACTGCAGAGGAATCTGATTTCTGTTGGACAGTTGGCGAGCCAGGGGTACAAGACTTTTTTCACAGCTGATCAGTGGAAGATATCCAGGGATTCGTTGATGGTGGCTAGTGGCAAGAAGGTTGCGACACTT
Organism: Phoenix dactylifera; assembly: GCF_009389715.1. Classification (NCBI taxonomy): domain Eukaryota; kingdom Viridiplantae; phylum Streptophyta; class Magnoliopsida; order Arecales; family Arecaceae; genus Phoenix; species Phoenix dactylifera. The sequence goes on along the minus strand of NW_024068033.1, from coordinate 210,615 downwards.
TATATCGCCAACGGCACGGAAAACTCTATTGGAGTTGCTGCAGCAGATGTGGACGCCAAGTTATGGCATTGCAGACTTGGGCACATGAGTTATCAGGGACTGGAGGTGATGCACCAGTTGGGAAAGCTGCAGGGTCTCAGGAGTGTTGAGATGGACTTCTGTGAGGATTGTATTCTCGGAAAGCAGAAGCGTGTTTCATTCAACAAAGAAGGTAAACCTCGGAAGCAAGAAAAGCTAGATCTCGTGCACACGGATGTGTGGGGGCCTGCACCGGTTTCTTCCATTGGTGGATCTCAGTACTATGTTACTTTTATTGATGATGCTACCAGGAAGCTTTGGGTGTTCTTCTTGAAGCACAAGTCAGAGGTATTTGGGGTCTTCAGGAGATGGCAGGCAATGGTAGAACTCGAGACAGGAAGGAGGTTAAAATGCCTGAGATCAGACAACGGTGGTGAGTATTGTAGCAGAGAGTTTGAGGACTACTGTGCAGAAGCTGGGATCGTCAGGCAGAGGACAGTTCCAGGGACACCACAACAAAATGGAGTTGCTGAAAGGATGAACAGAACAATTAATGAGCGTGCCAGGAGTATGAGGATACATGCTGGATTGCCACAGCAGTTTTGGGCAGAAGCAGTTAACACTGCTGCCTACTTGATCAACAGAGGGCCATCAAAGAAACTTGAATTTGGAATTTCTGAGGAAGCATGGACAGCGAAGAAGATTGATTTGGCGCACTTACGAGTATTCGGTTGTACCAGTTATGTCCATGTTGATTCCAATCAAAGAAGCAAATTAGACGCCAAATCAAAGAAGTGCATTTTTTGTTGGATACGGAGGTCAACAGTTTGGGTATCGTTTTTGGGATCCCGAACACAGGAAGATCATTCGTAGTAATGATGTGGTATTTAATGAGAAAATGCAGCAGAGCACTGAATCAGAAACAAAACCTGTTGAGCCGTGTTTTGTGGATCCTGAAGAGGAGTCTACAAATTCTGGTCAGAAGACTCAGTCAGAGCAAGAACCTGAAGTATTGGCACCCTCTCCACAACTAAGAAGGTCCACTCGTAGTACTCATGGGAAGCCTCCTCAAAGGTATGATGGAACTCTTAGTTATTTGCTGCTCATAGATAATGGCGAACCTGAATGCTTCACGGAGGCATTGGAGGTTGATACCAGGAAGGAGTGGGAGTTGGCCATGGATGATGAGATGGAGTCATTGGAGCAGAATCAAACGTGGGATTTGGTGGATCTGCCCAAGGGGAAGAAAGCACTGTCAAACAAATGGGTTTACAGGCTGAAGGAAGAGCAGAATGGGAAGAAACGGTACAAGGCTAGGCTGGTTGTAAAAGGATTTCAGCAGAGAGCAGGTATCGACTTCACGGAGATCTTTTCTCCTGTAGTCAAGATGAGTTCTATTCGGGCGGTGCTGAGCATGGTGGCAGTAGAGAATCTTCACTTAGAGCAGCTTGATGTGAAGACAGCTTTTCTTCACGGAGATCTCGATGAGGAGATATATATGCAGCAGCCGGAGGGATACATTGCAGCTGGCACGGGTGACTTGGTTTGCAAATTGAAGAAAAGCCTCTATGGTTTGAAACAGGCGCCCAGGCAATGGTATCTCAAGTTCGATAGTTACATGCTTGAGATAGGATACAGGAGATGTCAGGAGGATCACTGTTGCTACTTCCGGAACTTCGGTACATCTTATATTATCTTGCTATTATATGTTGATGACATGTTAGTTGCAGGAGCTAGCATGCATGAGATTGCAAAATTGAAGCTGAAGCTGTCAAGAAAATTTGCAATGAAGGATCTAGGAGCAGCGAAACAGATTCTTGGGATGCGGATCAGCAGAGATAGGTCTAAACATATCCTTAGACTATCTCAGGCGGAGTACATCAGCCGAGTACTCAAGAGATTCTGCATGGAGGGTGCCAAACCTGTTGGCACACCACTAGGTGCCCACTTAAAGCTTTCAAAAGGACAAAGTCCGAAGACGCGGGTGGAGGAGCTCAATATGTCAAAAATCCCGTATGCATCGGCGGTGGGGAGCTTGATGTACGCTATGGTCTGTACGAGACCTGACATTGCTCAAGCAGTGGGAGTTGTGAGTCGCTTTATGAGCTGCCCAGGCTTGGAGCATTGGCGTGCGGTCAAATGGATACTGAGGTATCTGAGAGGCACGGAGCACATATCAATGTGCTATGGAGGTTCTGAGATCTGGTTACAGGGCTTTGTGGACTCAGACATGGCAGGGGACTTGGACGGCAGGAGGAGCACGACAGGGTACTTGTTCACCCTGGGCAGTGGAGCCGTCAGTTGGATTTCCAGGTTGCAACCAGTTGTTGCATTGTCGACTACGGAGGCGGAGTATGTGGCAGCCACAGAGGCGTGCAAGGAACTAATATGGCTTCAGGGCTTGATGAAGGAGATTGGGAAGGAGCAGAAGGATTGCATGTTATATTCAGATAGTCAAAGTGCAATTCATCTGGCAAAGAATTCAGCTTTCCATTCAAGGACGAAGCATATTGACATACGGTACCACTTTGTGAGGTCATTGCTCGAGCAGGGACTCGTCAAGTTGGAGAAGATTCATACAAGTCAAAATCCTGCAGATATGTTGACAAAGGTCGTCACGGTGGAGAAGCTGAGGAGTTGTTCAGCTTCTGCTGGTCTTCATGCTTGAAGACGTTGAGGAGGCATCGTACCTATCTCACTAGGATGATTCAGTTTCAGTGGGAGCACAGAGGAGAGCCAAGTAACAAGAGGATATACCCAAGGTCTCCAAGTGGGAGATTGTTGGGGTATGTGGAGACCATTGGTGATGAAGAGAATTGAAGGAGAATCAATTCTGCATAATTCTGTCTGGCGGACTGTCGGAGTCGACTCGAGCTATAGTCGAGTCGACTCGGGAACAGTCGAGTCGACCCGAGAGGAGAAAGGCCAGAAGACCGAGAAAACCATGTTTCTGTCTCGACTGTCAGAGTCGACTCGAGCTACAGTCGAGTCGACTCGAAGCATCGTCGATGTTGGGAACCCGCCCATGCCGCTGATATTTCAAAAATTTTCAGATGGCAGCGGAATCGGCATGCACGGGTTCGACGTTCATCGTATGAACGTTGTTTCGAGACCTTTCGTAATTAGGTAAGAATTAAAACTTTTAAAACTATTTGGAAGATCAAATCTTCACCTTACGCGGGTAGATGATCACCGCAAATCTGAATTCGTGGTTTTGGAAGAGGGTTCGCTTGAAGCCGTTCAAACGTCCGGCCTCTACGGGTATCCACACGAAGCAGGATCCGATCCAAGCTCTCTATCTCACCGGGGTGCTAGCTCCCTTGCAGAGATAGCTTTGATGGCTGATGTCCTCTCTTTCAATCAACACTTGATTGCACTTGAGAGGAGGAAGAAGAAGGTTGAAGAAGAGGAAGAAGATCAAATCCCTTCGCAGCCTTCTTCTCTTCACACGCGCTGAAGCCAAGGAAGAAGACCAAGAGGAGGGAGACGCCTCCTCTTCTTTTCCCTTTGCTGATGGCGGCTGAACCAAGGAGAGATGGAGAGGGGGTGGCCACGTGATGAAGAGGAGAAAGGTTCATCTAGGGCGCCGGCCCTAGTCCTCCTTTAATAAGGATGAAGGGCTCCTACAAGTTAGGAGCCCTTGACTACTTTCCAAGAGGGGGCGCCGGCCCCCTTCTCTCTTCATGTCGCACCAACTAAGTGAAGAGGGGCTGATGCCCCTCTTACTTGGTTAACCCAATCCTCTTCCAAAGAGGATTAGGTGCCTCTCTCATGGTTTAATCCTAATCTAATTAGGATTAGCCAAATTTGGGTTCAATCTACGCTAGTCCTAATCCAATTAGGACTTGAATGAATCATGACTTAATTGAACTCTTCAATCCTAATCCAATTAGGAGTCATGTTGATTCATTAGATTAATAATTAATTTAGACTTAAGGAATCCTAATCCAATTAGGATTTGTTTAATTTTAGTCCTAATCCAATTAGGACTTTATTTGAATTCGAAGTCCTAATCCAATTAGGATTTCTAGGAATCCTACTCCAAGTAGGAATCCAATTTTAATTCAAAGTTCCTAATCTCATTAGGATTGTAGGAATCCTATTCCAAGTAGGAATCCCAGTCCTACTCCAACTAGGATTCCCAGTCCTAATCCAATTAGGACTCTAGAAATCCTACCCGAAGTAGGATTTGTGCTTAAGTCCAGTTAATTAATTTCCTTTGTTCCTTCTTCAACTTCTTATCAATCAAATTGATTTCTTGTGATTCCTAATCACAATTTCAACCATCGGATCGGTCAATACTTCTAGTGTGTGTGACCCCATAGGTTCTATTCTGACTGGTAGTGAGATATATTGTGATCTCTATCACTATATCATTGAAAACTCCTTTCAATGGGTTGGAACGATTCCAACTCTACTCATTAGGATTTATCGATCATCAAGATAATCCCTATGAGTCCCACCATCCACCAGTGACACCTAGCAGCATGTAGTGGCTACCCAGTAGAATGGAATGATGAACCTCTAGGTGCAGTTAACATGTGATACAGTCCTACTATCGTGGATCCCTACAGGACGGAGGTCATGGACAACTCGTCAAACCCCATCGTCTGTCATATGTCAAGATTTATTCGACTTGAGTTCGATAGTGGAAAACTCTTTTTCACTTTATATTACTGCCCTGGCCAAGGTCTTAGAACTCAGTCTAACAAATCACATAGGATCACTCCTCTTCTATCAAGGTCGATAGATTCCTTATAGGTGCATACCCTACTCCTACAGTGAACCTACTGCAGCCAATCTACACTGCATGGACCCATATGGCTAGAGACCATGTATGTGTGTAGTCAAACTACAATAACCTCACTGTGAGTAGCCGAAGCACCGCAGGTCAAAGGACCAGTCACACTACTGCAACATCAAGCAAGTCACTGACGAGTGGATAGACATCCAAGTGACTTCTTGTCTTGGTCACGCTCAGTACCCTTGTTCTCTAACAAGCACCTGCACTATCACTTCAGTGTCACTACACTGTGGACTCAAGTCTCGTCCATCCAGAAGGAAAGTGATCTGTGCACTGATCGGATCGATCACCGTCCTCGTGATGATCCATTGATCAGGAGCATTTAGAAATTAATCACCAATGATACATGGCTCAAATTCTCTACTCTTGAGAATATGTATCATCATCTTATTAATTTTTTGGACGATTCATAGACACATAAACAATATGAATGAAAAGATGCCTTTTATTTATTTAATAATAAATAGTCAAGTATAAAATTATGTCCCTAGAATCAACAATGTGTCAGCCAAATTGGCTTCTAGGGCATACATCTAACAATCTCCCACTTGCACTAAAGCCAATTGGTCATATATCTTAGGCCCATCTTCTCAAGGTGGGCTTCAGTCTTTTGCTGACTCAGCTGCTTAGTGAACGGGTCTGCCACGTTATCCGCGGAGTCTACTCTCTGCACCTCTACATATTTCTTCTCCACATAGTCGCGTATGAGGTGAAAGCGCCGCTCTATATGCTTAGACTTCTGATGAGACCATGGCTCCATAGCTAGTGCTATGGTGCCAATGTTATCGCAGTAAAGTGTTATGGCATCTAATGACATTACACCTAACTCTGCAATTAACTTTTAATCAGAAGGTTTCCACTGTACCCTTAGATACGGCTTAACATTCAGCTTCTAAGGTAGAATCTATAATGATCGGTTGTTTGAAACTCTTCCAATTTACTGAATCACAATTGCACATATTCTGATGTAGACTCTCTATCATCAATATGTGTGCATCCTTCTACCTTCAACTCTGATCTTCTCCCAAAGACTAAGAACATGTCCTTAGTTCTTCTCAAGTACTTAAGACTGTTCTTCACAGCTATCCAGTGCTTCTTACCTGGATCCGACTGATATCTGCTTGTGACACTCACAGCAAGAGCTATATCAGGTCGTGTACACAGCATGGCATACATGAGGCTTCCTATTGCCAATGCATAGGGAATCTTGCTCATGCGTTGAATCTCTTCAGATGTGTTGGGGCACATCTTCTTGGAGAGATGAATTCCATGCCTAAGGGGTAAGAGACCCCTCTTGGAGTTTTCCATGCTGAACCTCTTCAGCACCTCCTCTATGTACATCTTCTGTGACAGGCCAAGCATTTTTTTAGATCTATCTCTATAGACCTTTATTCCCAAAATATAGGATGCTTCCCCAAGGTCTTTCATGGAGAATTCTTTTGACAACCAGACCTTGACCGAGGTTAGCATGGGAATATCATTCCCAATCAGGAGAATGTCATCTACGTACAGTACGAGAAAAACGACAGCACTCCCACTAACCTTTTTGTAAACGCACGGTTCCTCTTCGTTTTTGATGAAATCAAACGTTTTGATTGCATCATCGAAACGAGTGTTCCAACTCCGAGATGCTTGCTTTAGTCCATAGATGGACCTTTGCAGCTTGCAGACCTTGTGATCTCCACCACTGGAAGTGAAACCCAAAGGCTGTTCCATATACATATCTTCATCAAGATATCCATTCAGGAAAGCAGTTTTCACATCCATCTGCCAGATTTCATAATCATGAAATGCTGCAATGGCAAGCAATGTCCGGATGGATTTTAGCATGGCTACAGGTGAAAAGGTCTCCTGATAGTCAATACCTTCGCGCTGACTATACCCTTTTGCCACAAGCCTTGCCTTATAGGTCTCTACCTCTCCATCCGAACCTATCTTCCTCTTGTAGATCCATTTGCATCCAATAGGTACAATACCTTCTGGTGGGTCTACTAAGGTCCAGACTTGGTTGGAACGCATGGAGTCTAACCCTGACTTCATTGCTTCCAGCCATTTCTCGGAATCGATATCAGATATCGCCTCGTTGTAGGTTTTGGGATCCTGTATGTGATCCCTATCTCCCACTAGGAACATTTTCTCGGTATCCTCTTCTAGTATACCTAAGTATCTATCGGGAGGATGGGAGACCCTACTAGATCTACGAGGTGGTCGAGGGACATCGTGTACTGGCTCTTTATGAATGGGTTCTATAGGATCCATGACTCGTTGCTTTTCAGAGACTTTCTCTTCAAGCTCAATTTTCCTCCCACTGCCTCTATCAAGGATAAACTGATTTTCCAAGAAGATGGCATGACGGCTCACAAACACATTGTGATCCTCTGAGATGTAAAAATTGTATCCTAATGACTCTTTAGGATATCCTATAAAACGAGCACTTATGGTCCTAGCCTCTAACTTGTCTGCCTGTAGTCGCTTGACGTGGGCCGGACATCCCCAAATCTTGAGATGACCCAGACTTGGTTTCTTACCATGCCATATCTCATACGGTGTGGTAGGAACGGATTTAGAGGGAACTCTATTCAATAAATAAATCGCTGTGAGTAAGGCATCTCCCCAAAGGAACATAGGTAAATCAGTGAAGCTCATCATGGACCTGACCATGTCCAACAGGGTCCGATCCCTCCTCTCTGACACCCCGTTGAGTTGAGGTGTACCCGGAGGTATCCATTGTGAGACTATGCCGTTTTTTTTGAGATAGTCCCGGAATTCCCCACTAAGGTATTCTCCTCCTCGATCTGATCGAAGAGCCTTAAGAGATTTTCCAGTTTGTTTTTCTACTTCATTCTTGAACTCTTTGAACTTTTCAAAAGATTCAGACTTGTGTCTCATAAGATACACATACCCATACCGTGAATAATCATCGGTAAAGGTAATGAAGTAAGAATAACGTCCCCTGGCTAGCACATCGAATGGGCCACATACATCTGTATGTATTAGGGTAAGTATTTCAGTGGTCCTCTCCCCATGTCCTACAAAGGGCAGTCTAGCCATTTTTCCTTGAAGACAGGACTCGCAAACTGGATATGACTCGGAAGTCAATGAGCCTAAAAGCCCATCTTTATCCATTTTGTTCATTCTGTCCTCTCCAATATGGCCAAGCCTGAGGTGCCACAAATATCTTTGGTTTATCTCATCTCTGGACCTTTTGGATCCTTTGGCACTCACTTCTTGCTCGGTAACATTCACAGATACATCCATATGTAAATGATAGAGACTGTCAATCATAAAATCACGTGCTACTATTTTATTTCTTAAATAAATAGAACAGCAGTCTTTGTCAAATGTAAAAACATGACCTTCCTGTGCTAGACATGAAACAGAAATCAAATTTCTGCTAGCAACAGGTACATAATAGCAGTCTCTAAGTATTAAACTAAATCCAGACGGTAGTCGCAGATGGTAGGTGCCCACAGCCACAGCAGCAACTTTTGCCCCGTTGCCAACCCGAAGGGTTACCGCACCTTCCGCCAGCCTTCTACTTTCCTTTAGACCCTGCATGGTAGTGCACAAATGAGCACTAGAACCAGAATCTATAACCCAACTAGAAGTAGAAGAAACCGTTAGATTAGTCTCAATTATGAGCAAGTCTATACCTTCTGAAGGTGTGTCACCTTTTTTGTTCTTCAGGCTCTCGAGGTATGAAGGACAGTTTCTCTTTCAGTGGCCTTCGACATTGCAGTGGAAACATTTTCCTTTGTCGTTAGCCTTTTTCTTTTGAACTTCCTTCTTTGGCTTCTTGTCTTTCTTCTGCTTCTTAGCAGGCTTCTTTTTCTTCCAAGTAGACTTTCTCTTGGAACCAGAAGTCAACTCAGCAGCAAGGACATTGCCCCTTGAACCTTTCAAGGCTCCCTCAGCAGTTACCAACATGTTGATTAGTTTAGTCTTAGTGCATTCAATCTTATTCATGTGGTAGTTTACTATAAACTGTCCAAATGAATCAGGAAGTGACTGTAGGATCAAATCCACTTGCAATTCCTTGTGCATGTCCATACCGAGCTTCTCAAGCTCCTCTAGGTCCTTGATCATGGTCAGACCGTGATCATGGACAGACTGCCCCTCGCGCATCTTCGCTTTGAAGAGCCTCTTGGACACTTCAAAACGAGCTGTGCGACTCTGCTCACCATACAACTCTTGCAGGTGTGCCAGTATTTCCCTAGCAGTCTTCATATTTTCATGCTGGCATTGGAGTTCATTAGACATGGATGCCATCATATAGCATTTTACTCTAATATCATCATTCAACCACTTTTTATGCATCTCACGCTGAACATCAGTAGGACGTGCTGGTAGTGTGGGGATATCTGAATCGAGTATATAGCCTATTTTCTCACAGTCTAAAACAATTTTGAGATTTCTAAGCCAGTCCTTGTAATTGGTTCCGGTCAATCGGTTGGTCTCAAGAATACGGGTCAAAGGGTTTGAAGCCGACATTGTATCTGCAGAGAGTAATGATTCTAGTTAGACTTTTGTACTTGATCCTAATCTGTTCTAAGGTCTTTTAGAACAAATGTGACTCCCACTATTTTCTCGAATCCCTCACACTCTCCTGGTAGGGAAACGGAAATCCTACACGACTAGGGTTTCTAGTGGGTACTGCGGTCCCACCGATTTACATGCCACCTCACCTAACAGTTATTGGTGACACATAGATGGATGAGTGTACAACTCTTGTACAATGCTTTTCAAGCATGTTGCAGTGTAACTTGGTCTCTAAGCCATGAAGACCTCACCTAACAGTTATTGGTCCCATTTTTTAGTTAAGTCAGACCCACCGTATAACCGTAGAAATAAAGTCGTCATTGGGTCCTCACCTAACAGTTATTGGTGCCCAACCCCACCTTTACCCTACAACATCTCATGTCTATAGAGAGGTCCAGCCCCCCGATGCAACTTGACCACTGTGTCCAGCCGAGACAAATCAACATCAGAAAGGCCTTAGCAGCTCTACTACAGTGGAAGACCTATTGACTTAATATTGGTTAATCAGGTCTTAGTGTTTGCAACTTGAGCCCTTCATAAGAGGTAATCGAACAATTGGCCAGGTAAGCAGGTGGGAGGCTCCCCTTACTCAGAGAGTAAGGTCCTAATTAAGTAACCACCTTTCATGCTTTTCTAGACACCAATTAGATCAATTAATCTAATATGACTTGCTCATGTCGGTTCACTCTCGACTTGATTGAGGAGGTTTTGATTTAGGTCTCAATTGGGTTTGCTACATCACATGTAAACCTATCTACCCGACTCGCATTCACATCACATGCAAACGGCACATCATAGGCAGTTATAATCGCAGCATCAAATTAAAGCTAAACTTTAACTAGGTGATGATCATGGATTCTAATTAGGTCGTATTACAAGCACATGCACATCAATCGATCAAGTGGTCTTCAACTCTTGAATTGGTTCCAAGCCTCCTTGATTCGATCCTTGATCAACTCTTGATCCCATCGCCATCAACCGCTTAGATCACCTTTGATCTCATGCCTTTGCTTCAACTTGATCGTTGATGTACATCACATCACAGAAATACAACCAGATGTAAAATAAAAATAAAAATAAATTACATCTCCTTTTAGGAGGCACGCAGGCCTCTCAAAACATCAAATAAGATGCATGCAAGCATCTGAAAAATTACATGACATCGCAGATCACATCGCAGGTCATTACATTTGATACCAAAAGGGTTTGAATCCGGAGGATACCTAGCTGAGAGGATCCGGTCCCTCCCGGTGCCAGGTTGGGGGGGGCCTGATGTCAGGGTTTGGGGCACCTCTTGCCGGTCCAGGGTCAGTCTGAGAGATCTCGCCGGTGTTATTCTGCAGGAGCACGAGCCGGGGCTGGACTACACTTGGATCTGGAGGTCGGGGCTTCACCCGAGGGCGGCACTTTTCTTATGGAAGGTGGCATGGGACCGCCTCCCGACGAGAGCAGTGCTGAGCAGGCGAGCTTGGGGGATCCCTGCGGAGTGCGGGACATTTGGTGTTGAGGAGTCGATCGACCACGTGCTTTTCCAGTGTACGTGGGCGAGGTCGGCATGGCTGTGGGCAGGATTCCCGCAGGAGGTTTGGTGTGGGAGGCCTCAGTTTGTGCAGATGATGCAGCAGTGGCTGGCCCGGCCTCGGACAGGCCAGGAGGCTATCCGAGCGACCTGCACAGCACATCAGATCTGGCTGGCGAGGAACGCCCGCACCTTCGGTGAGCGCAGGGTGTCACCGAGGTTTGTTGCGGAGTTCGCGCGAGCCCAGGCATTGGAGATCAGACCTTCTTCAGATGGACCTCTGATAGCTCGGGACACCTGGGGTTCCCTCTCTGCTCCGGCAGCTCCTCAGCAGGTGTTTTTCACCTGGGAACCCCCACCCCCGAGTTTCCTCAAGGTCAACTTCGACGGATCGGTCATGGATGCAGGTGCGCGAGGAGGTGCGGGTTTCGTGATACGGGATTCGCATTCCAGAGTGGTGGCAGCAGGAGGCTGTCAGGTTTTCGGCACGTCGGTCCCCGGGGCAGAGCTACGAGCTGCCTGGGCGGGTCTTCGCTATGCGAGGCAGGTACTGCAGGCCGAGGCGATTGTCTTGGAGGGCGACTCAGCCACAGTTATCAGCTGGATCCAGGAGGAGCTGAGGGGTGAGGGCCCAGACCACCCCTTGGTTCGGGATATAGGGATGATGTGTGGGGTTGGGGTGACCATCCAGGCCAAGCATGTATTCAGAGAAGCCAATGGGGCAGCCGACTGGGTGGCTGCCTTTGCGGCTCATCACTCAGGGTATACTTTTTGGGTGGGGGAGGGGGAGCTGCCACTGGCTCTCCGTGAGTTAGTCTTTTTTGACTTTATTGGATGTATTCACACACGTACTATATGAATACCCGTTTTCAGCAAAAAAAAAAAAAAAAAAAAAAAGGGTTTGAATCCTATGATCATCACCGTATGCAACAATTATAATTTTCAGATCTGAAAACTAACTGATTATATCATGACATAGGTCGCTGATCATGCTAATCATGATTCTAAACTTTGTAATCCCATTAACAATGCAATTAGAATCATCTTTTTATCACATAAAAATCAGCATGTAAAAAATCAGCACCCCTGAAAAATCTGCATGCAGAATTTTTCAGCATGCATAATCAATCAATTTTCAGATCTAATAAGCCTTTAGATATTTAATTCTTACCTTAATCTACGAAGCCTAGGCTCTGATACCACTGTTGGGAACCCGCCCATGCCGCTGATATTTCAAAAATTTTCAGATGGCAGCGGAATCGGCATGCACGGGTTCGACGTTCATCGTATGAACGTTGTTTCGAGACCTTTCGTAATTAGGTAAGAATTAAAACTTTTAAAACTATTTGGAAGATCAAATCTTCACCTTGCGCGGGTAGATGATCACCGCAAATCTGAATTCGTGGTTTTGGAAGAGGGTTCGCTTGAAGCCGTTCAAACGTCCGGCCTCTACGGGTATCCACACGAAGCAGGATCCGATCCAAGCTCTCTATCTCACCGGGGTGCTAGCTCCCTTGCAGAGATAGCTTTGATGGCTGATGTCCTCTCTTTCAATCAACTCTTGATTGCACTTGAGAGGAGGAAGAAGAAGGATGAAGAAGAGGAAGAAGATCAAATCCCTTCGCAGCCTTCTTCTCTTCACACGCGCTGAAGCCAAGGAAGAAGACCAAGAGGAGGGAGACGCCTCCTCTTCTTTTCCCTTTGCTGATGGTGGCTGAACCAAGGAGAGATGGAGAGGGGGTGGCCACGTGATGAAGAGGAGAAAGGTTCATCTAGGGCGCCGGCCCTAGTACTCCTTTAATAAGGATGAAGGGCTCCTACAAGTTAGGAGCCTTTGACTACTTTCCAAGAGGGGGCGCCGGCCCCCTTCTCTCTTCATGTCGCACCAACTAAGTGAAGAGGGGCTGATGCCCCTCTTACTTGGTTAACCCAATCCTCTTCCAAAGAGGATTAGGTGCCTCTCTCATGGTTTAATCCTAATCTAATTAGGATTAGCCAAATTTGGGTTTAATCTACGCTAGTCCTAATCCAATTAGGACTTGAATGAATCATGACTTAATTGAACTCTTCAATCCTAATCCAATTAGGAGTCATGTTGATTCATTAGATTAATAATTAATTTAGACTTAAGGAATCCTAATCCAATTAGGATTTGTTTAATTTTAGTCCTAATCCAATTAGGACTTTATTTGAATTCGAAGTCCTAATCCAATTAGGATTTCTAGGAATCCTACTCCAAGTAGGAATCCAATTTTAATTCAAAGTTCCTAATCTCATTAGAATTGTAGGAATCCTATTCCAAATAGGAATCCCAGTCCTACTCCAACTAGGATTTCCAGTCCTAATCCAATTAGGACTCTAGAAATCCTACCCGAAGTAGGATTTGTGTTTAAGTCCAATTAATTAATTTCCTTTGTTCCTTCTTCAACTTCTTATCAATCAAATTGATTTCTTGTGATTCCTAATCACAATTTCAACCATCGGATCGGTCAATACTTCTAGTGTGTGTGACCCCATAGGTTCTATTCTGACTGGTAGTGAGATATATTGTGATCTCTATCACTATATCATTGAAAACTCCTTTCAATGGGTTGGAACGATTCCAACTCTACTCATTAGGATTTATCGATCATCAAGATAATCCCTATGAGTCCCACCATCCACCAGTGACACCTAGCAGCATGTAGTGGCTACCCAGCAGAATGGAATGATGAACCTCTAGGTGCAGTTAACATGTGATACAGTCCTACTATCGTGGATCCCTACAGGATGGAGGTCATGGACAACTCGTCAAACCCCATCGTCTGTCATATGTCAAGATTTATTCGACTTGAGTTCGATAGTGGAAAACTCTTTTTCACTTTATATTACTGCCCTGGCCAAGGTCTTAGAACTCAGTCTAACAAATCACATAGGATCACTCCTTTTCTATCAAGGTCGATAGATTCCTTATAGGTGCATACCCTACTCCTACAGTGAACCTACTGCAGCCAATCTACACTGCATGGACCCATATGGCTAGAGACCATGTATGTGTGTAGTCAAACTACAATAACCTCACTGTGAGTAGCCGAAGCACCGCAGGTCAAAGGACCAGTCACACTACTGCAACATCAAGCAAGTCACTGACGAGTGGATAGACATCCAAGTGACTTCTTGTCTTGGTCACGCTCAGTACCCTTGTTCTCTAACAAGCACCTGCACTATCACTTCAGTGTCCCTACACTGTGGACTCAAGTCTCGTCCATCCAGAAGGAAAGTGATCTGTGCACTGATCGGATCGATCACCGTCCTCGTGATGATCCATTGATCAGGAGCATTTAGAAATTAATCACCAATGATACATGGCTCAAATTCTCAACTCTTGAGAATATGTATCATCATCTTATTAATTTCTTGGACGATTCATAGACACATAAACAATATGAATGAAAAGATGCCTTTTATTTATTTAATAATAAATAGTCAAGTATAAAATTATGTCCCTAGAATCAACAATGTGTCAGCCAAATTGGCTTCTAGGGCATACATCTAACAGTCGAGTCGACTCGAACTACAGTCGAGTCGACTCTAGATCGTGCCAGTTTTGTCCAGACGTGCCAGAGTCGACTCGAACCACAGCCGAGTTGACTCGGGCTCGCGAAAAATCGTACGGACGATTTTCTTTTGGTGTTTTTGGTGGCGTTTCGACGGCTATGATCATCTGAAGGTCTTGAGACTATATATAGGACTCATGAGAGCCCTAGGAGGTGAGATATTCAAGGATAATTTTTGAGAGAGACTCTTGTTTTGTGCGGCTAGGGTTCTAGAGAAGAAGAGGATTGGGATCCTACTTCTTGTGCAAAGAGAATTCTGTGTGAATCTCTTGTAGAGCGATCGCGTGTGATCGTTCGGGTGTGTGCTATCTCTGTAATCTGTTCATCCTAATTGAGATTTGGAGCGGTGGAGGACGTAGGCTACTTGTAGCCAAACCTCGTTACATCTTTGTGTTTGCTTTGCTATTTTCTTCCTATTTCTTCTTCTTTTGGTTTGATAATCCGCTGCGGTGCTCAAGTGTTTTACCCTATTGATACCACGGGGTAATCTTTTGCCCTTCGTAGCGGAAACGAAGCGGTGATCCTTGAGTCCGGTGTCGAGGGAGCGGGAGAGTGCTTATCCGTTTGCTTCTCTCTTTGCTTGTCCGACGTTGGTGGTTGTACCGGTGTGAGTGGGTTCCGGTGCGGGTCGCTGCCAACAGATTAGGAGGTCTTCTAGTGGCTAAGTCCTAATCTAATTAGGCTTAGTCCAAGGTTCAACCAATTTGGGCTTTATACAAGTCCTAATCCAATTAGAACTTGAATGAACCATGACTTAACTTGAACTCTTCAATCCTAACCCAATTAGGAGTCATCTTGATTCATTAGGTTGATGATTAATTAGGGCTTAGGAGATCCTAATCCAATTAGGACTTATTTAATTTTAGTCCTAATCCAATTAGGACTCTAATTTGAATCCGAAGTCCTAATCCGATTAGGACTCTAGGAATCGTACTCCAAGTAGGAATCCAATTTTAATTCAAAACTCCTAATCTAATTAGGATTGTAGGAATCCTATTCCAAGTAGGAATCCCAGTCCCACTCTAACTAGGATTTCCAGTCCTAATCCAATTAGGACTCTAGGAATCCTACTCGAAGTAGGATTTGTGTTCAAGTCCAATTAATTAATTCCATTGTTCCTTCTTCAACTGAATATCAATCGAATTGATTACTTGTGATTCCTAATCACGATTCAACCATCGGATCGGTCAATACTTCTAGTGTGTGTGACCCCATAGGTTCTATTCTGACTGGTAGTGAGATATATTGTGATCTCTATCATAATATCATTGAAAACTCCTTTCAATGGATTGGAACGATTCCAACTTTACTCATTAGGGTTTATCGATCATCGAGATAATCCCTGTGAGTCCCACCATCCACCAGTGACACCTAGCAGCATGTAGTGGCTACCCAGTAGAATAGAATAATGAACCCCTAGGTGCAGTTATTATATGATACAGTTCTACTATCATGGATCCCTACAGGACGGAGGTCATGGATAACTCGTCAAACTCCTTCGTCTATCATATGTCAAGATTTATTCGACTCGAGTTCGTTAGTGAAAAACTCTTTCTCCACTTTATATTACTGCCCTGGCCAAGGTCTTAGAACTCAGTCTAACAAATCACATAGGATCACTCCTCTTCTATCAAGGTCGATAGATTCCATGTAAGTGCATACCCTACTCCTACAGTGAACTTACTGCAGCCAATCTACACTACAAGGACCCATATGACTAGAGACCATGTATACGTATAGTCAAACTACAATAACCTCACTGTGAGTAGCTGAAGCACTGCAGGTCAAAGGACCAGTCATACTACTGCAACATCAAGCAAGTCACTGACGAGTGGATAGACATCCAAGTGACTTCCTGTCTTGGTCATGCTCAGTACCCTTGTTCTCTAACAAGCACCTGCACTATCACTTCAGTGTCCCTACACTGTGGACTCAAGTCTCGTCCATCCAGAAGGAAAGTGATTTGTGCACTGATCGGATCGATCACCGTCCTCGTGATGATCCATTGATCAGGAGCATTTAGAAATTAATCACCAATGATACATGGCTCAAATTCTCAACTCTTGAGAATATGCATTATCATCTTATTAATTTCTTGGACGATTCATAGACACATAAATAATATGAATGAAAAGATGCCTTTTATTTATTCAATCATAAATAGTCAAGTACAAAATTATGTCCCTAGAATTAACAATGTGTCAGCCAGATTGGCTTCTAGGGCATACATCTAACAATCTCCCACTTGCACTAAAGCCAATCAGTCATATATCTAAGCCCCATCTTCTCAAGGTGGGCTTCAGACTTTTGCTGACTTAGCTGCTTAGTGAACGGGTCTGCCACGTTATCCGCGGAGTCTACTCTATGCACCTCTACATATTTCTTCTCAACATAGTCGCGTATGAGATTGTGGAGTGATTGATTAAAACCCCTATTTGATTTTGATGAGCTCAAAGCATTTGAGTATATCTTATGTTTACTAATGAATTCAATTAAGTGTTTCAGTGAAAATCGTGTCTAAGTGTTTCTAGACTTGGTTCAAGATATTTTGGATAAGGTATGAAGTCAGTTTGAACCAAAGTCTGAGACTCGAGTCGACTCCAGGATATTACGAGTCGACTCCAAGCGTATCAGAATCACTGGCACGGGCTCGAGTCGACTCCAGACCAGTACGAGTCGACTCCGACTGAGAACAGACAGACGAACAGAAAGCATCAACTTAAAACCTGTCAGCGAGTCGACTCCTGAAGTGCGCGAGTCGACTCCGATGCTTACCGAGTCGACTCCGGAGTAATATGAGTCGACTCCAAGAAGCTACAGACAGAAAAGTCAGAGAGCGTTATTTCGACCCTGAGATTCGAGTCGACTCCTGTGGAACGCGAGTCGACTCTCAGTGGAACACAAGGCAAAAGTCAGAGAACCGTTTTCGGACTCTGAGATTCGAGTCGACTCCCGCAATACATGAGTCGACTCCGAGACAGCGCGACCCCAAAAAGACAGAAGACCGATTTACTGTCTCTGAGAGCCGAGTCGACTCCGGAACAGTTCGAGTCGACTCCAAGACTGGACAAGCCAAAAGACAGAAGATCGGAAGTTCGGGCTCTGAGCGCCGAGTCGACTCCTAGGACTGTCGAGTCGACTCGAGCGGACCAAGTTGAAAAGTTGATCTACGGATTTCATGGGAGGAGCCGACTCCGAAAATGCCAAGTCAGCTCCAGAAGTTGGCGAGTCGACTCCGGGTCAAGACGAGTCGACTCCCAGTCGAAGAGGCTACTTTAATTCAAATCCGGAACAGTTGCCGAGTCGACTCCAGAAAAGCATGAGTCGACTCCCGCTACAACCGAGTCGACTCCTGATCGCACGAGTCGACTCCAACCCCAACGGACATATTGTCAGGTTGTGCAGAGTGTGCAGAACGGGCAGAAAAAGGTGTCTAACGGCTAGTTTCCGTGGGGGATGGTTTAAATAGCCACAGAGGACTGTAGCAAGGCAGAGAAGCACCATTCCATTCAAAGAGATCAAGCTTTCATTCTCTGCAAGTTGGTTTTCAACGAAAAGAGGAAAGAGCGGCATTAACTCCATTCAACTTCCTCTTCCCAGCATTTAAAGAAGCCTCCTCCTGCATTCAAGTCGACCAGACATTCAAGAGGAGACCCGAAGCTCAAGAAGCCCTACTCAACTCCAACTCAAACGTGTTTGAGGACTTCTAACCTCTCTTCAGTTTATATTGTTATTTATCTGCTTTTGAGAAGCTTTGTTTTCTGTTTGTCCCTTTTATTTACATCTTGTCTTTGCTTGGTTCAATCGGAGGATTGAATCAAGGGTATAGAGGTTGGTTGGTGAGCCGAGTGTAAAACCAACGTGTGTAAGGGTTCGATTGTGATCCTGAAAAAACAATCGGGGTGGTTCTAGTCGGTGAGCCAGGGAAAACCGACCGAGTTCGTTGTGAGCTCGTAAAACAACAAGTTTGGTTGTGAGCTTGTAAAACAACCGGCTGTAATCCAAGGGGTTATAGTGAATTCCCAAGTGAGACTTGGGGAGTGGACATAGGAGCAAGGGTTAGCTCCGAACCACTATAAAACATTGTGTTTGTGATTGATTGTCTCTCTCTATTTCTCTCATTTCATTCACAGCACATATAAACGAATCAATCATCACGCTAAAGCATTAATTAGTCATTCACAAACGTTTTAAATAGCTAAATTATTTTAAAACCCAATTCACCCCCCCCCCCCTCTTGGGTTGTCTATCTGGGCAACACTATCATCAATATGTGTGCATCCTTCTACATTCAACTCTGATCTTCTCCCAAAGACCAAGAACATGTCCTTAGTTCTTCTCAAGTACTTAAGACTGTTCTTCACAGCTATCCAGTGCTTTTTGCCTGGATCTGATTGATATATGCTCGTAACATTCACAGCATGTACTATATCAAGTCATGTACATAGCATGGCATACATGAGGCTCCTTATTGCTGATGCATAGGGGATCTTGCTCATGCGTTGAATCTCTTCAGATGTGTTGGGGCACATCTTCTTGTAGAGATTAATTCCATGCCTTAGGGGTAAGAGACCCCTTTTAGAGTTTTCCATGCTGGACCTTTTCAGCACTTCCTCTATGTACATCTTCTGTGATGGGCCAAGCATCTTTTTAGATCTATCTCTATAGACCTTTATTCCCAAAATATAGGATGCTTTTCCAAGGTCTTTCATGGAGAACCTTTTTGACAACCTTGACCGAGGTTAGCATGGGAATATCATTTTCTATCAGGAGGATGTCGTCCACGTACAGTACGAGAAATACGACAGCACTCCCACTAACCTTTTTGTAAACACACGGTTTCTCTTCGTTGTTGATGAAATCAAACGTTTTGATTGCGTCATCGAAACGAGTGTTCCAACTCCGAGATGCTTGCTTTAGTCCATAGATGGACCTTTGCAGCTTGCAGACCTTGTGATCTCCATCACTGGTAGTGAAACCCAAAGGCTGTTCCATATAGATGTCTTCATCAAGATATCCATTCAGAAAAGCTGTTTTCACATCCATCTGCCAGATTTCATAATCATGAAATGCTGCAATGGCAAGCAATGTTTGGATGGATTTCAGCATGGCTACAGGTGAAAAGGTCTCCTGATAGTCAATGCCCTCGCGCTGACTATACCCTTTCGCCACAAGCCTTGCCTTATAGGTCTCTACCTCTCCATCCAAACCTATCTTCCTTTTATAGATCCATTTGCATCCAATAGGTACAATACCTTCTGGTGGATCTACTAAGGTCCAGACTTGGTTGGAATGCAAGGAGTCTAACTCTGACTTCATAGCTTCCAATTATTTCTCGGAATCGATATCAGATATCGCCTCGTCGTAGGTTTTGGGATCCTGCGTGTGATCCCTATCTCCCACTAGGAACATTTCCTCGATATCCTCTGTTGCCCAGATAGACAACCCAAGAGGGGGGGTGAATTGGGTTTTAAAATAATTTTGCAATTAAAACATTGTGGATGACTAATTAATGCTTTACCAAGATGGTTAATTAATTGCTATGTGCTGTGAATGAAATGAGAGTAAAAGAAAGAGACAAACAATCACAAACACAAGGCTTTTATAGTGGTTCGGAGCTAACCCTTGCTCCTACGTCCACTCCTCAAGTCTCACTTGGGAATTCACTATAACCCCTTGGATTACAGCCGGTTGTTTTACAAGCTCACAACCAAACTTGTTGTTTTATGAGCTCACAACGAACTCGGTCGGTTTTCCCTGGCTCACCGACTAGAACCACCTCGATTGTTTTTCCGAAATCACAATCAAACCCTTACACGTTGGTTTTACACTCGGCTCACCAACCAACCTCTACACCCTTGATTCAATCCCCCGATTGAACCAAGCAAAGATAATATGGAAAGAATAAGAAACAAACAGAAAAACTGAGCTTCTTAAAAAGCAGATTTGCTACAATATAAACTAGAGAGAAGTTAAGAGCCCTCAAACACTTTTGAGTTGGAGTAGAGTAGGGCTTCTTGAACTTTGAGTCTCCTCTGGAATGTCTGGTCGACTTGAATGCAGGAGGAGGCTTCTTTAAAATGCTGGGAAGAGGAAGTTGGATGGAGTTAATGGCGCTCTTCCTTCTTTTCGTTGAAGACAAGTATGCAGAGAATGAATGCTTGATTTCTTTGAATGGAATGGTGCCTCTCTGCCTTGCTACAGTCCTCTGTGGCTATTTAAGCCATCCCCCATGGAAACTAGCCGTTAGACACCTTTTTCTGCCCGTTCTGCACACTCTGCACAACCTGACAATATGTCCGTTGGGGGTTGGAGTCGACTCGCACGATCAGGAGTCGACTCGGCTGTAGCGAGAGTCGACTCATGCTTTTCTGGAGTCGACTCGGCAACTGTTCCGGATTTGAATTAAAGTGGCCTCTTCGACTGGGAGTCGACTCGACTTGACCCGGAGTCGACTCGCCAACTTCCGGAGCTGACTTGGCATTTTTGGAGTCGGCTCATCCCATGAAGTCCACAGAGCCAATTTTCAACCTGGCCCACTCGAGTCGACTCGACAATCCTAGGAGTCGACTCGGCGCTCAGAGTCCGAACTTCCGATCTTCTGTCTTTTGGCTCGTCCAGTCTTGGAGTCGACTCGGACTGTGCTGGAGTCGACTCGGCTCTCAGTTTCCGAAACATGGCCTTCTGCCTTTTTGGTGTAGCGATGTCTCGGAGTCGACTCGCGCATTGCGGGAGTCGACTCGAATCTCAGAGTCCGAAAACTGCTCTCTGACTTTTGCCTTGTGAACCACTGAGAGTCGACTCTCGCTTTCTTTGGAGTCGACCTACCAACCATCGGAGTCGACTCGCGTTCCACAGGAGTCGACTCGAATCTCAGGGTCGAAATTCGCTCTCTGACTTTTCTGTCTGTAACTCCTTGGAGTCGACTCATACTACTCCGGAGTCGACTCGGTAAACATCGGAGTCGACTCGCGCACTTCAGGAGTCGACTCGCTGACAGGTTTTGAGTTGATATTTTCTGCTCGTCTGTCTGTTCTCAGTCGGAGTCGACTCGTAATGATCCGGAGTCAACTCGAGCCCGTGCCAGTGATTCTGATACGCTTGGAGTCGACTCGTAATTGTTGGGAACCCGCCCATGCCGCTGATATTTCAAAAATTAAATCAGGTGGCAGCGGAAGAGGCATGCACGGGATCGACGTTCATCGCATGAACGTTGTTTCGAGACCTTTCATAATTAGGTAAGAATTAAAACTTTTAAAACTATTAGGAAGATCAAATCTTCACCTTGCGCGGGTAGATGATCACCGCAAATCTGAATTCGTGGTTTTGGAAGAGGGTTCGCTTGAAGCCGTTCAAACGTCCGGCCTCTACGGGTATCCACACGAAGCAGGATCCGATCCAAGCTCTCTATCTCACCGGGGTGCTAGCTCCCTTGCAGAGATAGCTTTTGATGGCTGATCTCCTCTCTTTCAATCAACCCTTGATTGCACTTGAGAGGAGGAAGAAGAAGGAGGAACTCAAGGATGAAGAACACAGCTTCTGCAGCCTTCTTTCTTTTCCCTGCGTTGGAAGAAGGATTGGAGGAAGAGGATGACGCCAACTCTTGGACTTTGCTCTCCCTTTGCTTGCGGCTGAACCAAGAGAGGAGAGGGGCTGGTGGCGGCAGCAAGAGGAGGAAGAGAGCTCACCCCTAGGGCGCCGGCCCTAGGTCCCTTTTTATAAGCATCAAGGGCTCCTACAAGTTAGGAGCCCTTGACAGCCTTCTTTCTTTGGAGCGCCGGCCACCTTCTCTCTTCTTGTCGCCCTAAGCAATTGGAGAGGGGCTGATGCCCCTCTTAGTTGGTTAACCTAATCCTCTTCCAAAGAGGATTAGGTTCCTCTCTCATGGTTTCATCTTAATCTAATTAGGATTAGCCAATTTGGGTTCAATCTATGCTAGTCCCAATCCAATTAGGACTTGAATGAATCATGACTCAATTGAACTCTTCAATCCTAATCCAATTAGGAGTCATGTTGATTCATTAGATTATTAATTAATTTAGACTTAAGAAATCCTAATCCAATTAGGATGTATTTAATTTTAGTCCTAATCCAATTAGGACTTTATTTGAATTCGAAGTCCTAATCCAATTAGGATTTCTAGGAATCCTACTCCAAGTAGGAATCCAATTTTAATTCAAAGTTCCTAATCTCATTAGGATTGTAGGAATCCTATTCCAAGTAGGAATCCCAGTCCTACTCCAACTAGGATTCCCAGTCCTAATCCAATTAGGACTCTAGGAAGCCTACCCAAAGTAGGATTCTTGTTTCAAGTCCAATTAATTAATTCCCTTTCCTTCTTCAACTTCTTATCAATCAAATTGATTACTTGTGATTCCTAATCACGATTTCAACCATCGGATCGGTCAATACTTCTAGTGTGTGTGACCCCATAGGTTCTACTCTGACTGGTAGTGAGATATATTGTGATCTCTATCTCAATATCATTGAAAACTCCTTTCAATGGGTTGGAACGATTCCAACTCAACTCATTAGGGTTTATCGATCATCAAGATAATCCCTATGAGTCCCACCATCCACCAGTGACACCTAGCAGCATGTAGTGGCTACCCAGTAGAATAGAAAGATGAACCTCTAGGTGCAGTTAACGTGTGATACAGTCCTACTATCGTGGATCCCTACAGGACGGAGGTCATGGACAACTCGTCAAACCCCATCGTCTGTCATATGTCAAGATTTATTCGACTTGAGTTCGCTAATGGAAAACTCTTTTTCCACTTTATATTACTGCCCTGGCAAGTCTTAGAACTCAGTCTAACAAATCACATAGGATCACTCCTCTTCTATCAAGGTCGATAGATTCCTTATAGGTGCATACCCTACTCCTACAGTGAACTTACTGCAGCCAATCTACACTGCATGGACCCATATGGCTAGAGACCATGTATGTGTGCAGTCAAACTACAATAACCTCACTGTGAGTAGCCGAAGCACCGCAGGTCAAAGGACCAGTCACACTACTGCAACATCAAGCAAGTCACTGACGAGTGGATAGACATCCAAGTGACTTCTTGTCTTGGTCACGCTCAGTACCCTTGTTCTCTAACAAGCACCTGCACTATCACTTCAGTGTCCCTACACTGTGGACTCAAGTCTCGTCCATCCAGAAGGAGAGTGATCTGTGCACTGATCGGATCGATCACCGTCCTCGTGATGATCCATTGATCAGGAGCATTTAGAAATTAATCACCAATGATACATGGCTCAAATTCTCAACTCTTGAGAATATGTATCATCATCTTATTAATTTCTTGGACGATTCATAGACACATAAACAATATGAATGAAAGGATGCCTTTTATTTATTCAATAATAAATAGTCAAGTACAAAATTATGTCCCTAGAATCAACAATGTGTCAGCCAAATTGGCTTCTAGGGCATACATCTAACAATCTCCCACTTGCACTAAAGCCAATTGGTCATATATCTTAGGCCCATCTTCTCAAGGTGGGCTTCAGTCTTTTGCTGACTCAGCTGCTTAGTGAACGGGTCTGCCACGTTATCCGCGGAGTCTACTCTCTGCACCTCTACATCATAGTCGCGTATGAAATGGAAGCGCCGCTCTATGTGCTTGGACTTCTGATGAGACCATGGCTCCATAGCTAGTGCTATGGTGCCAATGTTATCGCAGTAAAGTGTTATGGCATCTAATGACATTACACCTAACTCTGCAATTAACTTTTAATCAGAAGGTTTCCACTGCACCCTTAGATACGGCTTAACATTCAGCTTCTAAGGTAGAATCTATAATGATCGGTTGTTTGGAACTCTTCCAATTTACTGAACCACAATTGCACATATTCTGATGTAGACTTTCTATCATCTATATGTGTGCATCCTTCTACCTTCAACTCTGATCTTCTCCCAAAGACCAAGAACATGTCCTTAGTTCTTCTCAAGTACTTAAGACTGTTCTTTCACAGCTATCCAGTGCTTCTTGCCTGGATCCGACTGATATCTGCTTGTGATACTCACAGCAAGAGCTATATCAGGTCGTGTACACAGCATGGCATACATGAGGCTTCCTATTGTCGATGCATAGGAAATCTTGCTCATGCGTTGAATCTCTTCAGATGTGTTGGGGCACATCTTCTTGGAGAGATGAATTCCATGCCTAAGGGGTAAGAAACCCCTCTTGGAGTTTTCCATGCTGAACCTCTTCAGCACCTCCTCTATGTACATTTTCTGTGAAAGGCCAAGCATCCTTTTTAGATCTATCTCTATAGACCTTTATTCCCAAAATATAGGATGCTTCCCCAAGGTCTTTCATGGAGAATTCTTTTGACAACCAGACCTTGACCGAGGTTAGCATGGGAATATCATTCCCTATCAGTAGGATGTCGTCCACGTACAATACGAGAAATACGACAGCGCTCCCACTAACCTTTTTGTAAACACATGGTTCCTCTTCGTTTTTGATGAAATCAAACGTTTTGATTGCATCATCGAAACGAGTGTTCCAACTCCGAGATGCTTGCTTTAGTCCATAGATGGACCTTTGCAGCTTGCAGACCTTGTGATCTCCATCACTGGAAGTGAAACCCAAAGGCTGTTCCATATAGATATCTTCATCAAGATGTCCATTCAGGAAAGCAGTTTTCACATCCATCTGCCAGATTTCATAATCATGAAATGCTGCAATGGCAAGCAATGTTCGGATGAATTTTAGCATGGCTACAGGTGAAAAGGTATCCTGATAGTCAATGCCTTCGCGCTGACTATACCCTTTCGCCACAAGCCTTGCCTTATAGGTCTCTACCTCTCCATCCGAACCTATCTTCCTTTTGTAGATCCATTTGCATCCAATAAGTACAATACCTTCTGGTGGATCTACTAAGGTCCAGACTTGGTTGGAATGCATGGAGTCTAACTCTGACTTCATAGCTTCCAGCCATTTCTTGGAATCAATATCAGATATCGCCTCATTGTAGGTTTTGGGATCCTGTATGTGATCCCTATCTCCCACTAGGAACATTTCCTCGGTATCCTCTTCTAGTATACCTAAGTATCTATCGGGAGGATGGGAGACCCTACTAGATCTACGAGGTGGTCGAGGGACATTGTGTACTGGCTCTGTATGAATGGGTTCAATAGGATCCATGACTCGTTGCTTTTCAGAGACTTTCTCTTCAAGCTCAATTTTCCTCCCACTGCCTCTATCAAGGATAAACTGATTTTCCAAGAAGATGGCATGTCGGCTCACAAACACATTGTGATCCTCTGAGACGTAAAAATTGTATCCTAATGACTCTTTAGGATATCCTATAAAACGAGCACTTATGGTCCTAGCCTCTAACTTGTCCGCCTGTAGTCTCTTGACGTGGGCCGGACATCCCCAAATCTTGAGATGACCCAGACTTGGTTTCTTACCATGCCATATCTCATACGGTGTGGTAGGAACGGATTTAGAGGGAACTCTATTCAATAAATAAATCGCTGTGAGTAAGGCATCTCCCCAAAAGAACATAGGTAAATCAGTGAAGCTCATCATGGACCTGACCATATCCAATAGGGTCCGATTCCTCCTCTCTGACACCCCGTTGAGTTGAGGTGTACCCGGAGGTGTCCATTGTGAGACTATGCCGTTTTCTTTGAGATAGTCCCGGAATTTCCTACTAAGGTATTCTCCTCCTCGATCTGATCGAAGAGCCTTAAGAGGTTTTCCAGTTTGTTTTTCTACTTCATTCTTGAACTCTTTGAACTTTTCAAAAGACTCAGACTTGTGTCTCATAAGATACACATACCCATACCGTGAGTAATCATCGGTAAAGGTAATGAAGTAAGAATAACGTCCCCTGGCTAGCACATCGAATGGGCCACATACATCTGTATGTACTAGGGCAAGTAATTCAGTGGTCCTCTCCCCATGTCCTACAAAGGGCAGTCTTGCCATTTTTCCTTGAAGACAGGACTCGCAAACTGGATATGACTCGGAAGTCAATGAGCCTAAAAGCCCATCTTTATCCATTTTGTTCATTCTGTCCTCTCCAATATGGCCAAGCCTGAGGTGCCACAAATATCTTTGGTTTATCTCATCTCTGGATCTTTTGGATCCTTTGGCACTCACATCTTGCTCGGTAACATTCACAGATACATCCATATGTAAATGATAGAGACTGTCAATCATGAAACCACGTGCGACTATTTTATTTCTCAAATAAATAGAACAGCAGTCTTTGTCAAATGTAAAAACATGACCTTCCTGTGCTAGACATGAAACAGAAATCAAATTTCTGCTAGCAACAGGTACATAATAGCAGTCTCTAAGTATTAAACTAAATCCAGACGGTAGTCGCAGATGGTAGGTGCCCACAGCCACAGCAGCAACTTTTGCCCCGTTGCCAACCCGAAGGGTTACCGCACCTTCCGCCAGCCTTCTACTTTCCTTTAGACCCTGCATGGTAGTGCACAAATGAGCACTAGAACCAGAATCTATAACCCAACTAGAAGTAGAAGAAACCGTTAGATTAGTTTCAATTATGAGCAAGTCTATACCTTCTGAAGGTATGTCACCTTTCTTGTTCTTTAGGCTCTCGAGGTATGAAGGACAGTTTCTCTTCCAGTGGCCTTCGACATTGCAGTGGAAATATTTTCCTTTGTCGTTAGCCTTTTTCTTTTGAACTTCCTTCTTTTGCTTCTTGTCTTTCTTCTGCTTTTTAGCAGGCTTCTTTTTCTTCCAAGTAGACTTTCTCTTGGAACCAGAAGTCAACTCAGCAGTAAGGACATTGCCCCTTGAACCTTTCAAGGCTCCCTCAGCAGTTACCAACATGTTGATTAGTTCAGTCTTAGTGCATTCAATCTTATTCATGTGGTAGTTTACTATAAACTGACCAAATGAATCAGGAAGTGACTGTAGGATCAAATCCACTTGCAATTCCTTGTGCATGTCCATACCGAGCTTCTCAAGCTCCTCTAGGTCCTTGATCATGGTCAGACCGTGATCATGGACAGACTGCCCTTCGCGCATCTTCGCTTTGAAAAGCCTCTTGGATACTTCAAAACGAGCTGTGCGACTCTGCTCACCATACAACTCTTGCAGGTGTGCCAGTATGTCCCTAGCAGTCTTTATATTTTCATGCTGGCATTGGAGTTCATTAGACATGGATGCCATCATATAGCATTTTACTCTAATGTCATCATCCAACCACTTTTTATGCAACTCACGCTGAACATCAGTAGGACGTGCTGGTAGTGTGGGGATATCTGAATCGAGTATGTAGCCTATCTTCTCACAGTCCAAAACTATTTTGAGATTTCTAAGCCAGTCTTTGTAATTGGTTCCGGTCAGTCGGTTGGTCTCAAGAATACGGGTCAAAGGGTTTGAAGCTGACATTGTATCTGCAGAGAGTAAAGATTCTAGTTAGACTTTTGTACTTGATCCTAATCTGTTCTAAGGTCTTTTAGAACAAATGTAACTCCCACTATTTTCTCGAATTCCTCACACTCCCCTGATAGGAAAACGGAAATCCCACACGACTAGGGTTTCTAGTGGGTGCTGCGGTCCCACCGATTTACATGCCACCTCACCTAACAGTTATTGGTGACACATAGATGGATGAGTGTACAACTCTTGTACAATGCTTCTCAAGCATGTTGCAGTGTAACTTGGTCTCTAAGCCATGAAGACCTCACCTAACAGTTATTGGTCCCATTTCTTAGTTAAGTCAGACCCACCGTATAACCGTAGGAATAAAGTCGTCATTGGGTCCTCACCTAACAGTTATTGGTGCCCAACCCCACCTTTACCCTACAACATCTCATGTCTATAGAGAGGTCCAGCCCCCCGATGCAACTTGACCACTGTGTCCAGCCGAGACAAATCAACATCAGAAAGGCCTTAGCAGCTCTACTACAGTGGAAGACCTATTGACTTAATATTGGTTAATCAGGTCTTAGTGTTTGCAACTTGAGCCCTTCATAAGAGGTAATCGAACAATTGGCCAGGTAAGCAGGTGGGAGGCTCCCCTTACTCAGAGAGTAAGGTCCTAATTAAGTAACCACCTTTCATGCTTTCCTAGACACCAATTAGATCAATTAATCTAATATGACTTGCTCATGTCGGTTCACTCTCGACTTGATTGAGGAGGTTTTGATTTAGGTCTCAATTGGGTTTGCTACATCACATGTAAACCTATCTACCCGACTCGCATTTACATCACATGCAAACGGCACATCACAGGCAGTTATAATTGCAGCATCAAATTAAAGCTAAACTTTAACTAGATGATGATCATGGATTCTAATTAGGTCGTATTACAAGCACATGCACATCAATCGATCAAGTGGTCTTCAACTCTTGAATTGGTTCCAAGCCTCCTTGATTCGATCCTTGATCAACTCTTGATCCCATCGCCATCAACCGCTTAGATCACCTTTCATCTCATGCCTTTGCTTCAACTTGATCGTTGATGTACATCACATCACAGAAATACAACCAGATGTAAAATAAAAATAAAAATAATTTACATCTCCTTTTAGGAGGCACGCAGGCCTCTCAAAACATCAAACAAGATGCATGCAAGCATCTGAAAAATTACATGACATCGCAGATCACATCGCAGGTCATTACATTTGATACTGTTACGGGGGAACTAAGCCGCCATGCCCCACGTGACTGGCACGCGCGCCCAGGAAGACTACGGCTGCCCTTTTGATCCAGCAATCCGACCCCGAGTCGGACATCCTCGGCTCCGCAGCCCGACCCCGAGTCGGCTGCCCTTTGATCCAGCAATCCGACCCCGAGTCGGATATCCTCGGCTCCGCAGCTCGACCCCGAGTCGGCTGCCCTTTGATCCAGCGCTCCGACCCCGAGTCGGAGATCTCTTGATAACGACAGGCTATTCCCCAGAGGCACGCCGCGGCCTCCTGCTCCACTACTCCCTGCAACGGCTGTATCCGATGCTGCTCCACGATCTCCTGCATCAGCCGTACAAAGCGGAGCCCCACTATGCCCTGACGTGGCCGTACCCGGTGCTGCTCCACGACGCCCTGTAACGGCCATGTCAGTGGCCACACCATCGTGCCCCACGATAACGAACCCCCCTGAGAGACCCCCCAGCCAGGTATATATGCGGCTGGGGGGAGAAAGGGGGGGGGTGAGCAATATCTCCCAGAGCACTCTCTTACTTGCGATTATCACCTCTCCTCCTCCTCCAATCTCCTCTGACTTGACCGTCGGAGGGCCATCACCACCCTGGTGGTGGTGCAAGGCTTGTTTGCAGGTTTCTTGGCGGAAGGTGGAGCGCAACCAACACCAACCAAGACAACTCAGACGGAACCCCGTTCACACCGCAGTGCCAATCGTTCTCGGTTTGGACCACCAGCAACAGTTGGCGCTAGAAGGAGGGCCGAATCTTAGAACGATCGTAATGGCACGGCGAGGTGGTCGTGGAGCTTCCAATGCTTCCGGTCGCGGAGCCTCTCGCGCCTCCGGCCAAGAGGCTGCTGCGTCCCCAACGCACTCTCAGCAGCACTCCACCGCCCCTTCTCCCATTCAGACGGTCGAAGCTGCTCAGTTCGACCAGCTAGCCCAGCAGGTTCGCACCCTCGCGGAGGCAGTGCAGAATCTGCAGGGTGTGATCTCTCGGGTGCCGCAACGGGCTCAGGAGCCGCTGCCCCCCGAGCACTCGCCTCTTCCTCACAACCCGCGCTCCATCCTCTCCTATGGAGAGGAGCGCCGGCGCGAGGAGGATTCTCGAGTGCGGTCCATTCTGCCAGGACCTTCTCATCGGAGCTGTGCGGGGTACGAGAGGCGGACCCGGGCGCGTTCTCAGACACCCCAGTCCTCGAGGGGCCCGCACTCCAGTCGGTCCCCCTCGCGCCGCTCCTTGTCCCCCACCCACCGGTCGCGCTCCCTGGACCGGCGGGTGGACGATCTCCACAGACAACTCCAGGTCCTGAAGGGCCACTCCAAAGATCCCTTCGCTGACTTGGAGATCTCCTCCCAGCCGGCGCTTGCCTCGAGGATCCTGCGGACCCCGAACCCGCCGGGGTTCAAAATGCCGGCGATCGAACCCTACGACGGGGCGGCGGACCCGCGGGACCACGTGGAGAGTTTCAGGACTCTTATGCTCCTCCATGGAGCATCGGATCCGCTCCTCTGCAAGGCCTTCCCGGCGACCCTCCGTGGCCCGGCAAGGGTATGGTTCGCCGGCCTGGAGGCTAACTCCATCCAGTCCTTCGACCAGTTCACCCGCTTCTTCATCAGCCATTTCGCCGTCAGTAGCAGGCGGCGACTGGTCTCCGACTCCCTCTTTGATGTCCGGCAAAACGAGGGAGAAAGCCTGCGGGATTATCTCACCCGCTTCAACAAGGCTACACTGGAGGTCCGGAACCTGAGCCAGGAAGTGGCTCTCTCAGCCCTGAAGCGTGGCTTCCGGAAGGGCAGACTCACCTTCTCCCTGGACAAACGCCTGCCGCGGAGCTTCCCGGAGCTGTTATCTCGGGCAAACCAGTATGCAGACGCCGAGGAGGCAGCCTCCCACCGGAACAAGGAGGCCGCCGAGGCCCCTCTAAAGCCCGGGAAGAAAAGGCGAAAAGAGGCACCCCAGAGGAGGAGCCCGACGCCTCAACGCCGGCGCAGAAGCCCGTCACCAGCAAGGAACCACGGCGCCACACGCCCTCGTTCTCCGCACCGACGCTTCAACCGGTACACCCCACTCCTGGCCCCCCGGGCCCAGATCCTCATGGAGGTCAAGGGGCGGGAGGACCTCCCGGTCCCGAGGCAGATGAAGAAGATCCCTGGGAGGAGGCCTTCTCGGGCGTACTGTGAGTACCACCGAGACCACGGCCACGATACCGAAGACTGCTTCCAGCTTCGGGACGAGATCGAGGCTCTCATTCGCCGAGGGCGTCTCGGTCGATATGTAAACGACCGACGTCCCCCGGCAGACCCGCGTCCGGCCGACCCAGCCCCTCAGGAGCCTCGGGAGCAGAATCGACCCGTTGCGGGAGTGATCCACACCATCACTGGGGGCTGCTCTCGGCCCGTGAGGAACGCAGGGGGCTCGGCGGAAGCATCAGGAGTGGCCGTCGCGAAGAGGCAGCGGGTCGGAAATGTAATCGCTTTTTGTGATGAAGATGTAAAGGGGGTTCAGACTCCCCACGATGACGCCATGGTGATCTCTCTCACTATGGCGAACTATGATGTAAGGCGTGTTCTTGTGGATAGTGGAAGCTCAGCTGATATTTTGTATTACGAGGCCTTCCAAAAGATGAGCTTGTCCCGA
Source organism: Phoenix dactylifera (assembly GCF_009389715.1). Taxonomy (NCBI): domain Eukaryota; kingdom Viridiplantae; phylum Streptophyta; class Magnoliopsida; order Arecales; family Arecaceae; genus Phoenix; species Phoenix dactylifera. The sequence goes on along the minus strand of NW_024068033.1, from coordinate 178,850 downwards.
CAATTGTTGCACAAAACATCCACCCCCCTCATAGGATTCACTGGAGACGCTATCTCGGCCGAAGGTGTCATTGAGCTGCCTGTGACTGCGGGCGTTGCACCCGCAGAAGCCACGGTGCGACTCGGGTTCTTGGTCGTCCGTGTCCCCTCGGCCTACAACGCTATCCTCGGACGACCCGGACTGAACGCCCTTCGCGCGGTGGTTTCTACCTACCATTTGCTCATGCGGTTCCCCACGGCGGCCGGGATTGGAGAGGTCCGAGGTGACCAACCAACCGCACGGCAGTGTCTCCTAGCAACTCTCAAAGGGAAGAAGCCCATGGAGGCCCTAAGCGTCGAGTCCCTTGACGCCAGAGACGAAGTGGCCTTGCGGCACGGGGAGCCGGCCGAGGGCGTAATCGAAGTTCCCCTCGAAGAAGGCCGCCCGGACCGCACGGTCCGGGTCGGTGCCAACCTCGACTTGGAAGCTCGGCTCCGGTTAGTGGAATTCCTCCGAGCCAATGCTGATGTGTTTGCCTGGTCGGCGGCCGATGTACCTGGGATCGACCCGGAGGTCATTTCTCACGCCCTCAACGTCGACCCGACCCACCGACCAGTAAAGCAAAAGAAGAGACACTGTGCCCCGGATCGGATCCGGGTGGTCGACCAGGAGGTAGACAAACTCTTGGAGGCAGGTTTCATAAGGGAAGTGAGCTACCCCGAGTGGCTGGCAAACGTCGTACTTGTCCGGAAGGCGAGCGGGAAGTGGAGGATGTGCGTCGACTACACCGACCTGAACAAGGCGTGCCCCAAGGATAGCTTTCCGCTTCCGCGAATAGACCAACTGGTCGACGCGACTTCCGGATATCAGCTGCTGTCTTTCATGGACGCCTTCTCCGGCTACAACCAAATAATGATGGCTCCACAGGACGAGGAGAAAACGGCCTTCATAACAGACAGGGGGCTGTACTGTTACAAGGTAATGCCCTTCGGTCTGAAGAACGCTGGCGCTACTTACCAGCGCCTCGTCAATAAAATCTTCAAGGAGCAGATCGGCCGGAACATGGAGGTGTACGTGGACGATATGCTGGTAAAGAGCCGCCATGCGGATCAGCACATTGCCGATCTGGAGGAGACCTTCGCCACCTTGCGGAAGTTTCGTATGAAGCTAAACCCAGCGAAGTGCGCCTTTGGTGCTTCGGCCGGGAGGTTCCTCGGCTTCATTGTCAACCAGCGGGGGATCGAGGCCAACCCAGACAAAATCAAGGCCATCCAAGATATGTCCCCTCCGACCAAAGTGAAGGAGGTTCAGGAGCTCGCTGGGAGGGTCGCCGCGCTCGGACGATTTGTGGCAAAATCGGCCGAACGCTGCCAACCGTTCTTCAAGGTGTTGAAGCGCCCGAAAGACTTCCTCTGGATGGCTGAATGTCAAGTGGCGTTCGACCAGCTCAAGGAGTACATGGCGTCTCCTCCCCTGCTGTCCAAGCCGCAAGAGGGGGAGATGCTCTACCTTTACCTGGCGGTCTCCCCAACCGCAGTCAGCGCAGTACTGGTTCGGGAAGAGGCAAAACTTCAGAAGCCCGTGTACTACACCAGCCGAGTCCTCCGGGATGCCGAGACGCGGTACACGAAGGCTGAAAAGATCGCCTTCGCGCTGCTGACTGCGACCAGGAGGCTTCGCCCCTATTTCCAGGCTCATTCTGTCACCCTTTTGACCGATCAACCACTGCGGCAGATCCTCAGCAATCCTGAGAATGCGGGACGGCTGGTGAAGTGGGCAGTAGAACTTGGTGAGTTCGACATCCGCTACCAGCCCCGGCCCGCCATCAAGGCCCAGGTGCTCGCGGACTTTCTCGCTGAGTGCACTGTGCAGGAGACGGAACCTAGGCCGCCGGAAACACCCAGCCTCGATCTCCCGATCTGGACGCTCCACATTGACGGGTCGTCGAACCCTGAAGGTGGAGGGGCTGGGCTGGTCCTTACCAATCCCGATGGAGTGATAGCTGAGTATGCCTTGGGGTTCGGATTTCCAGTGACCAACAATGAAGCGGAGTACGAGGCCCTAGTCACGGGACTCAAACTCGCCAAGGAGCTCGGCATCCGGCGTCTGAAGGTCTTCACCGACTCCCAGCTGGTGGTCGGGCAGGTTCGAGGGGAGTTCGAGGCACGGAGCCCGACCATGCAGAGCTACGTCCGGAAGGTGCAAGCACTCATTCCCGACCTCGGCAGTATTGACATTCAGCAGGTCCCAAGGAGCGAAAATGCTAGGGCCGACAGGTTGTCCCGCTTGGTGGGCGCTGAGGCACACAACTTGTCAAGGGCGATATACCTGGAGACCCTAGATGCCCCGAGCATCGGCGAGGCTGAAGCGGTAATGGCAATTGATCCGGAACCATCTTGGATGGACCCGCTTGTAGCTTACCTCGCCGAAGGGATCCTCCCCGAAGATGAAGATCAAGCTCGGCGACTTGTTATGAAGTCCGCCCACTACGTACTCTACGAAGGGAGGCTGTATCGGACCTCGTTCACCGCCCCCCTCTTAAGGTGCCTCCGCCCTTCGGAAGCGGCTTACGCCCTCAGCGAAGTCCACGAAGGCATCTGCGGATCGCACCTGGGGGCTAGGTCCCTGGCACATAAGATCATGAGGCAAGGCTACTATTGGCCGACCTTATTGGAAGACTCAAAGGATCACGTACGGAAATGCGACGCCTGCCAGCGCCACGCCAACATCCAGAGAGTCCCCTCTGTTCCCTTGGCGCCAATCACCGCCCCCTGGCCCTTTGCACAGTGGGGAATGGATATCCTCGGACCATTCCCCATCGCTTCGGCCCAGCGGAAATTTTTGATTGTCGCCATCGACTACTTCACCAAGTGGGTGGAGGCAGAGCCACTGGCCACCATCACGGAGGCGCAAGTCCGGAAGTTCGTAAAGAAGAACATCATTGTCTGATTTGGGGTACCTCGGGTCCTCATCTCGGATAACGGTCGACAGTTTGATAACAAGCATTTCCGAGACTTCTGCGAGAACTTCGGGATCGAACATCGGTTCACGTCCGTGTCGCATCCCCAAACCAACGGCGAGGCCGAGGTCACAAATCGGACAATCCTCCAAGGTATCAAAGCGCGGATCGGACGGACGGGGCAAGCTTGGGTCGAGGAACTCGAGAATGTCCTTTGGGCGTATCGGACCACGCATCGGACTCCTACCGGAGAAACGCCTTTCAGCCTAACCTATGGCACGGAAGCCGTTGTCCCCGTAGAGCTCGGACTTCCCTCACCTCGGGTAGCCGCACACCGACCCGAGGCCAACTCGGAGCAACTCCGAGGGAACCTGGATCTCTTGGAAGAAGCAAGGGAAATGGCGCAGGTTCGGATGGCAATGTATCAGCGGAGGGTGGCCCGATATTACAACTCCAAAGTCCGACCGAAGCTTTTCAGAATTGGAGATCTGGTGCTGAGGCGAGCTAAGGCATCTCAACCTACGGAAGGTGGGAAGCTAGCGCCGAATTGGGAAGGCCCGTATAAAGTTCGTTGGGTAAACCGACCTGGCTCCTACCAGTTGGAAGCCCTAGATGGCCGAGAAATTCCAAGGGGCTGGAATTCCGCTAACCTGCGGATGTATTACCAGTAGAACAACAAGGCCAGAAAGACAATTTGAAAAGGTGCAACACTTTTCATTTCAATAATTTCTGGTTACAATGGCGTGCTCGTGTGATTACAAGGAATTCCCAGAGGAGAATTAGGGAGTAAAGAAAGCAAAGAAGAGGTGGAGAATCCGTGGAGCTGAGGACCGAGGATCCCAAACCCTCAACCCAAAGCAGCTGCAATCCCACCGGAAGTGGGTGCTTCTAACCGGAGGCGCCATCCAGCACCTCACCAAAAAGACGAGGAGCCGCCGCAGAAGAAGCTCCCGCTGCCCCCAGGGGAACGCCGCCTCCAAAGGATATTCCCATCCTCCCCAGTGGTAGAAAAGAGAAGGAATTCGAGGGGGAAGAGCATATGGAGGCGCGGTCCCGGACTGAGCGTCTGGTGCAGAGCTCAATCGGGAGGCTGAACTTCAAGGAGGGGAGATGTGATCCCGGATGAAACGCCTAGAGCGGAGTTCCGCCGGGAAGACCCTCCTTGTTGATCCCAGATGAAACGGCTAGTTGGCTGAAGTCGCAAGGGGAGCGCCTCCCCTTTCCTTCAACAGGAGTCTCTCAGTCATATGCCAAGGAGGAGGTCCGCGATCCATGGCAACCTGAACAGCTCCGGCTTGGCAAACTCCATCGTACCTGCACCTGTATTTATAGCCAAACTGCGGCCCCCTGGTCGTTCCGATGCGGGTGGCTCCAATAAATGCAGGCGCATTGAAACCGGAGCCGTTCCGGCTCCCGAGGCGTATCTCTCCGCGATTTCCTAAGCGTCATTCTCCTTAAACCGCATTCTTTGTGCAGGACAATCCGGGTGTCATGTACCCCTAGGTCCACATATCTCCGCTCGCGCCCAGGCCCGTATCCCTCCTCGAAGAACCCGCGTATCGCGGCCGCTCAACTAACACTCCTCGCAAGCAGCAGCTGGCGATCCGATTTCCCAGATAACGCATTAATTAGCGTTTAATGCCCTTCTCGTGTTCCCCAGGCAACGCTTAGAGAAAAGGAGAAAACATGATCGCGGCTGGCCACGGAGAAACCCCGTCGGGCAGGCGAGCGACAAGCGCACGACCAGCGAGCGGAATTTCCCGAGGCTCGGCCCTCGATGCCTGGCTAGCCCGATGATCATCCCGGGAGCAGACTAGCCGGAAGCCCCAACCCGGTCGCCTCGGCTTGCGCCAGCCTTGGCCGACCAACGAGTGGAATGTCCCGAGGCTCGGCCCTCGGATGCCTGGCTAGCCCGATGATCATCCGGGAGCAGACTAGCCGGAAGCCCCGACCGGTCGCCTCGGCTTGCGCCCAGCCTTGGCCGACCAACGAGCGGAATGTCCCGAGGCTCGGCCCTCGGATGCCAGGCTAACCCGATGATCATCCCGGGAGCAGACTAGCCTGAAGCCCCGACCGGTCGCCTCGGCTCGCGCCAGCCTTGGCCGACCAACGAGCAGAATTTCCCGAGGCTCGGCCCTCGGATGCCTGGCTAGCCCGATGATCATCCCGGGAGCAGACTAGCCGGAAGCCCCGACCGGTCGCCTCGGCTTGCGCCAGCCTTGGCCGACCAACGAGCGGGAATGTCCCGAGGCTCGGCCCTCGGATGCCAGGCTAACCCGATGATCATCCCGGGAGCAGACTAGCCTGAAGCCCCGACCGGTCGCCTCGGCTCGCGCCAGCCTTGGCCGACCAACGAGCGGAATTTCCCGAGGCTCGGCCCTCGGATGCCTGGCTAGCCCGATGATCATTCCCGGGAGCAGACTAGCCGGAAGCCCCGACCGGTCGCCTCGGCTTGCGCCAGCCTTGGCCGACCAACCGAGCGGAATGTCCCGAGGCTCGCCCTCGATGCCAGGCTAACCCGATGATCATCCCGGGAGCAGACTAGCCTGAAGCCCCGACCGGTCGCCTCGGCTTGCGCAGCCTTGGCCGACCAACGAGTGGAATGTCCCGAGGCTCGGCCCTCGGATGCCAGGCTAACCCGGATGATCATCCCGGGAGCAGACTAGCCGGAAGCCCCGACCGGTCGCCTCGGCTTGCGCCAGCCTTGGCCGACCAACGAGCGGAATGTCCCGAGGCTCGGCCCTCGGATGCCAGGCTAACCCGATGATCATCCCGGGAGCAGACTAGCCTGAAGCCCCGACCGGTCGCCTCGGCTCGCGCCAGCCTTGGCCGACCAACGAGCGGAATTTCCTGAGGCTTGACAACCCTCGGATGCCAGGCTAACCCGACGATCATCCCGGGAGCAGACTAGCCTGAAGCCCCGACCGGTCGCCTCGGCTTGCGCCAGCCTTGGCCGACCAACGAGCGGAATTTTCTGAGGCTTGACGGCCCTCGGATGCCAGGCTAACCCGACGATCATCCCGGGAGCAGACTAGCCTGAAGCCCCGACCGGTCGCCTCGGCTCGCGCCAGCCTGGCCGACCAACGAGTGGAAGGTCCTGAGGCTCGGCCCTCGGATGCCAGGCTAACCCGATGACCATCCCGGGAGCAGACTAGCCTGAAGCCCCGACCAGTTGCCTCGGCATGCGCCAGCCTTGGTCGACCAACGAGTGGAATTTCCTGAGGCCTAACCCTCGGATGCCCGGCTTAGCGCCGGAAGAATTTCCTGAGGCCTAACCCTCGGATGCCTGGCTTAGCGCCGGAAGAATTTCCTGAGGCCCAACCCTCGGATGCCTGGCTTAGCGCCGGAAGAGTTTCCTGAGGCCTAACCCTCGGATGCCCGCTTAGCGCCGGAAGAATTTCCTGAGGCCTAACCCTCGATGCCTGGCTTAGCGCCGGAAGAATTTCCTGAGGCTAACCCTCGGATGCCTGGCTTAGCGCCGGAAGAGTTTTCTTGAGGCCTAACCCTCGGATGCCTGGCTTAGCGCCGGAAGAGTTTCCTGAGGCCTAACCCTCGGATGCCTGCTTAGCGCCGGAAGAATTTCCTGAGGCCTAACCCTCGGATGCCTGGCTTAGCGCCGGAAGAATTTCCTGAGGCCCAACCCTCGGATGCCTGGCTTAGCGCCGGAAAAATTTCCTGAGGCCTAACCCTCGGATGCCTGGCTTAGCGCCGGAAGAATTTCCTGAGGCCTAACCCTCGGATGCCTGGCTTAGCGCCGGAAGAATTTCCTAAGGCCCTAACCCTCGGACGCCTGGCTGCCGAAGGGTCGCTCGCGCCCCAAAGGCGAATCGACACCATTAAGGAAGGATGTCCGCCGAATCCTCAAACTGCCAGGTCAGCAATAACCGCCATACGCCATAAAAAGGGCGGGAGCTCGAAGCGCGCGCGCCTCTCCGAGGAACGGCGGCAATCCCGAAAACATCACTCCCTTCACCTGTTCCCCTTCTGGTTCCAGGCTCGGAAGTGGGGGGCTACTGTTACGGGGGAACTAAGCCGCCATGCCCCACGTGACTGGCACGCGCGCCCAGGAAGACTACGGCTTGCCCTTTTGATCCAGCAATCCGACCCCGAGTCGGACATCCTCGGCTCCGCAGCCCGACCCGAGTCGGCTGCCCTTGATCCAGCAATCCGACCCCGAGTCGGATATCCTCGGCTCCGCAGCCCGACCTCGAGTCGGCTGCCCTTTGATCCAGCGCTCCGACCCCGAGTCGGAGATCTCTTGATAACGACAGGCTATTCCCCAGAGGCACGCCGCGGCCTCCTGCTCCACTACTCCCTGCAACGGCTGTATCCGATGCTGCTCCACGATCTCCTGCATCAGCCGTACAAAGCGGAGCCCCACTATGCCCTGACGTGGCCGTACCCGGTGCTGCTCCACGACGCCCTGTAACGGCCATGTCAGTGGCCACACCATCGTGCCCCACGATAACGAACCCCCCTGAGAGACCCCCCAGCCAGGTATATATGCGGCTGGGGGAGAAAGGGGGGGGTGAGCAATATCTCCCAGAGCACTCTCTTACTTGCGATTATCACCTCTCCTCCTCCTCCAATCTCCTCTGACTTGACCGTCGGAGGGCCATCACCACCCTGGTGGTGGTGCAAGGCTTGTTTGCAGGTTTCTTGGCGGAAGGTGGAGCGCAACCAACACCAACCAAGACAACTCAGACGGAACCCCGTTCACACCGCAGTGCCAATCGTTCTCGGTTTGGACACCAGCAACAGATACCAAAAGGGTTTGAATCCTATGATCATCACCGTATGCAACAATTATAATTTTCAGATCTGAAAACTAACTGATTGTATCATGACATAGGTCGCTGATCATGCTAATCATGATTCTAAACTTTGTAATCCCATTAACAATGCATTTAGAATCATCTTTTTATCACATAAAAATCAGCATGCAAAAATCAGCACCCCTGAAAAATCTGCATGCAGAATTTTTCAGCATGCATGATCATTCATTTTCAGATCTAATATGCCTTTAGATATTAATTCTTACCTTAATCTACGAAGCCTAGGCTCTGATACCACTGTTGGGAACCCGCCCATGCCGCTGATATTTCAAAAATTAAATCAGGTGGCAGCGGAAGAGGCATGCACGGGATCGACGTTCATCGCATGAACGTTGTTTCGAGACCTTTCGTAATTAGGTAAGAATTAAAACTTTTAAAACTATTAGGAAGATCAAATCTTCACCTTGCGCGGGTAGATGATCACCGCAAATCTGAATTCGTGGTTTTGGAAGAGGTTCGCTTGAAGCCGTTCAAACGTCCGGCCTCTACGGGTATCCACACGAAGCAGGATCCGATCCAAGCTCTCTATCTCACCGGGGTGCTAGCTCCCTTGCAGAGATAGCTTTTGATGGCTGATCTCCTCTCTTTCAATCAACCCTTGATTGCACTTGAGAGGAGGAAGAAGAAGGAGGAACTCAAGGATGAAGAACACAGCTTCTGCAGCCTTCTTTCTTTTCCCTGCGTTGGAAGAAGGATTGGAGGAAGAGGATGACGCCAACTCTTGGACTTTGCTCTCCCTTTGCTTGCGGCTGAACCAAGAGAGGAGAGGGGCTGGTGGCGGCAGCAAGAGGAGGAAGAGAGCTCACCCTAGGGCGCCGGCCTAGGTCCTTTTATAAGCATCAAGGGCTCCTACAAGTTAGGAGCCCTGACAGCCTTCTTTCTTGGAGCGCCGGCCACCTTCTCTCTTCTTGTCGCCCTAAGCAATTGGAGAGGGGCTGATGCCCCTCTTAGTTGGTTAACCTAATCCTCTTCCAAAGAGGATTAGTGCCTCTCTCATGGTTTCATCCTAATCTAATTAGGATTAGCCAATTTGGGTTCAATCTATGCTAGTCCCAATCCAATTAGGACTTGAATGAATCATGACTCAATTGAACTCTTCAATCCTAATCCAATTAGGAGTCATGTTGATTCATTAGATTATTAATAATTTAGACTTAAGAAATCCTAATCCAATTAGGATGTATTTAATTTTAGTCCTAATCCAATTAGACTTATTTGAATTCGAAGTCCTAATCCAATTAGGATTTCTAGGAATCCTACTCCAAGTAGGAATCCAATTTTAATTCAAAGTTCCTAATCTCATTAGGATTGTAGGAATCCTATTCCAAGTAGGAATCCCAGTCCTACTCCAACTAGGATTCCCAGTCCTAATCCAATAGGACTCTAGGAATCCTACCCAAAGTAGGATTCTTGTTTCAAGTCCAATTAATTAATTCCCTTTCCTTCTTCAACTTCTTATCAATCAAATTGATTACTTGTGATTCCTAATCCACGATTTCAACCATCGGATCGGTCAATACTTCTAGTGTGTGTGACCCCATAGGTTCTACTCTGACTGGTAGTGAGATATATTGTGATCTCTATCCATATCATTGAAAACTCCTTTCAATGGTTGAACGATTCCAACTCACTCATTAGAATTTATCGATCATCAAGATATCCCTATGAGTCCCACCATCCACAAGTGACACCTAGCAGCATGTAGTGGCTACCCAGTAGAATAGAAGATGAACCTCTAGGTGCAGTTAACGTGTGATACAGTCCTACTATCGTGGATCCCTACAGGACGGAGGTCATGGACAACTCGTCAAACCCCATTGTCTGTCATATGTCAAATTTATTCGACTTGAGTTTGCTAATGGAAAACTCTTTTTCCACTTTATATTACTGCCCTGGCCAAGGTCTTAGAACTCAGTCTAACAAATCACATAGGATCACTCCTCTTCTATCAAGGTCGATAGATTCCTTATAGGTGCATACCCTACTCCTACAGTGAACTTACTGCAGCCAATCTACACTGCATGGACCCATATGGCTAGAGACCATGTATGTGTGCAGTCAAACTACAATAACCTCACTGTGAGTAGCCGAAGCACCGCAGGTCAAAGGACCAGTCACACTACTGCAACATCAAGCAAGTCACTGACGAGTGGATAGACATCCAAGTGACTTCTTGTCTTGGTCACGCTCAGTACCCTTGTTCTCTAACAAGCACCTGCACTATCACTTCAGTGTCCCTACACTGTGGACTCAAGTCTCGTCCATCCAGAAGGAGAGTGATCTGTGCACTGATCGGATCGATCACCATCCTCGTGATGATCCATTGATCAGGAGCATTTAGAAATTAATCACCAATGATACATGGCTCAAATTCTCAACTCTTGAGAATATGTATCATCATCTTATTAATTTCTTGGACGATTCATAGACACATAAACAATATGAATGAAAGGATGCCTTTTATTTATCAATAATAAATAGTCAAGTACAAAATTATGTCCCTAGAATCAACAATGTGTCAGCCAAATTGGCTTCTAGGGCATACATCTAACAGTAATACTCTGGAGTCGACTCGAGTCTCAGACTTTGGTTCAAACTGACTTCTTAACTTATCCAAAATATTATGAACCAAGTCTAGAAACACTTTAGATAAGATTTTCACTGAAACACTCAATTGAATCATTAGTAAACAAGAGATATACTCAGATGCTTTGAGCTCATCAAAATCAAATAGGGTTATGATCAATCACTCCACAATCTCCCCCTTTTTGATGATGACAAAACATTGAGTATATGTAAAGTGAATTGCTCAATACACAAGGAAATAAAATCCATAAATGAATTCAAGTGTCTGGTTATTTAATTTATCCAAGCTTGAAAGGTGTGAAACAATAAATTTTGGAATTAAAGCTCCCCCTTTCATTTGGAATTATATAAGCCTTCATATCATGCAATCAATTGTTTGGCTTATATATATTTAATGATTTAGCTTTCTTAAGAATTCAGATTCTTCCCCTCAACATATGCATTCAACTTTGTTTTGATTCTCTGAATTTTCTTTTAATGCATTGCAGTTTTGAACTGAAATTTTTGGTTTTTAGAGGGAAAATCTGTCAATTTGTTCTTGAGTAGGATTCAGCTAATCTCCGAATATCCCTTGAATAGATTCTGGAGATTACTCCATTAGGAGCCCCAACAGAGAGATAATTAGCCTCGAGGTACCAAATCCACTAAGAACAAATTATGTTTTAATTTTGATTCTCATTTTGAGTTCTTTTATGTTGATTCCATTTACATATCTACTAAATATTTCTCCCCTTTTTGTCATCATATCAAAAAGGAGGTAAGCAGAACAAACAATCACTTAGAGATCAAATTGCACACAATTGAAGAGAATATGTCTACTCATTGTATTGATGTGTATGTAAATACATTTAGAATACAATAAGTAAAGCAAAAAGTACATGTCAAAATAACACAAAATGATCTAAGGCTTCCTCGAGGAGGATGCGGGTCCCCGGGGCATGCGCTCTGCAAGTAGTGTGACTGCATTGGTGACGTGCTCGAGCTGTCGGATAATGGCCGAGGTGGCCCTGCTATGTGTCGTATCGAGCTCGGTCACCGACTTCTGAAGTGTGTCCAGCTTGCGATGAGCACATTCGCCAAGCGCTCGGCCCCCTGGGTAGTGGTGCCCATATCCTGTCGGACGTTATCGCGCATCTTCCGAGTGGTGCTCGAGACTTCGCTCATGCTATGGAACTGGGCTTGGACCAGGAACCGTACATTGTCGATCTCTTCCCGCACATGGGTCGTCATCTCAGTCACGGCTGTCAAGGAAGGGACCAACGCTGAAGATGGTGCAGGAGGGAGCAGGCACTGAACCCGGAGCTCCCGAGTAGATCATCCCGCAGGTCTCTAATTATCTCCTAGCGCAACTCCGGAGCTGCTCAGGAGCGATCCGGACCTCCATGGGCTGAGGAGCTGAGGAGGGTCCGGCTGAGGTGGTAGGAGCAGAAGTGGAGGGAAAGTCAGGATAATCTGAGTCTGGCTCAGGACTAGGGGAATGTCTGTGGTATGTTGGAGGTGGAAGACTTCCTAACCCAGGTCCCCTCTACCTTCCGAAACCCCATCCTGTGTAGGGTCCCCGGACGCATGCGATCTGTCCATCGCAATGCGCGAGAGGGTTCCCCCTCAGGAATAGGGATCTCGGCCTCCCTAAAGATAAGGGTGAACATCATGCCATAGGGGAGGGTGAGCCTAGGTCTATCTAGTGGCTCACATAGGTATCTATATATCATCTTGGGAAAGTTTATGGGGTATCCTGAAGAATGTAGTACATGAGGGCTAGGTCCCTCTCAGACACAAAATCGAACCGTCCGGTCTTTGGAACAAAGACCGAGAAATGATGCTCAAGAGGAGCCGCATCTCAATTGAAAGTGAGCTGGCGGACACCTATCTAAAGAGGACTGGGGTGGATGCCCTAGAATGGCCGTAAGGGCCTCAGTCCTATCTTCGGGGTGTGTGGAGCCACCCCTAACTGTGGAAGGTGGAGGATTTGGGCTATGAAATCCTCGGAAATAAACAATGGGACACCGGCTACGGTTCCCTCTATTCCCCATTCCCCTATGGACAGTACTATAGAACTCTCTAATTAGGCCAAGGTATGTGGGGAGGTCTAGGGAACAAAAGTACTCTAAACTCTGGCCCTAAGTCTATCTCCTATAGTGAAGCCCTCCCGGGAGAGATAGTCGAAATCGACGTATCTTCCGGTGGAGACCGCCTTCCCGGCACACGGCCTCGAGGGAACGGCCTCGGCGGGGAACGAGCCGGAGGTTGTGGCCTCACGGGGTCGTTCCGAGCCTTGGAACGTCGCCGGCACCGGTCGCGGACTGGGGCCTCTTCCGGCTTGGGACAGTGGCTTTGCGAGGCATGGTTGACCTAGAATGGGATGAAATCCTAATGGACGATGAGGATCAACAGGAAAAAGGACCTAGGGCGGCCGGAGACGTTCTAGGAGTCGGCTCTAGGGTTTTGAATAGTGGCGGGCGGTGAAAATAAGTGTTTTCTAAATGATGGAGTTAGGGTTAAAAAGTCGGATCCCGACTGCGAGTCGACTCCACTGAGTCGCGAGTCGACTCGACCTCGAGTCGACTCCAAAATATGCGCGAGTCGACTCCCTTAGGCGCCTGTTGACCTCAGTCGACTCCTTACTGTTGCGAGTCGACTCCCCCTGCTGCCATTGTTTTCGAGTCGACTCCCGTAAATGTGCGAGTCGACTCCCCCTTACGAGCCGACTCTGAAACTTACTCGAGTCGTCTCGAACTCTGGCACGCACCTAAAAATCATGCTATTTCGTGCCGAATGAGGAAAAATCACTAAGTTATGATCTGATTTGATGATCATGAAAGAAACTCTAATTAACCACAATCTAATCATCAAAATCAATGAACTAGTGGAAAACACACTAGCATGGATCAATCACTCCTAATCCCTCCTAGCACACTAAATCTCTCTTCACTAGGGTTTTGTAAAAATGTCAGCTAATTGATCATCAGTACAAACAAATTTAGTGTCACATCACCATTCAGTACATGATCTCTTATGAAGTGATTGTCTTATCTCAATATGTTTAGTTCTGAATGCTGAATTGGATTCTTAGTTAGATTAATGGCACTTGTATTATCACAATTATGGGTATTTTATCTTGTTTAATGCCATAATCTTCTAATTGTTGTTTGATCCATAGATTGAGCCAACAACTCCGCTGCAACATATTCAGCTTCAGCAGTAGATAATGCAACGGTTTTGTTTCTTGCTAAACCATGAGATTAGTTTTCTCCTAGAAATTGACAAGACCGCTGGTACTTTTTCTATCAAGTTTTACATCCAGCAAAGTCTGAATCTGTGTATCCTATTAATTTTAGGCTAGATTCTTTAGAATACCATAAACTATATCTTAGTCTTATTAGGTATTTAAGATTCTCTTAACTGCAATTAGATGTGATCCTTAGGATTAGACTGATGTCTAGCACACATGCAACACTAAACATGATATCAGGTCTACTTGCAGTAGATACAATAAGATCCTATCATACCTCTATATAGTTTCTGATCTACAGATTACCTGATTCATCTTGGTCTAATTTGCATGATGAGCTCATGGGGGTGCTGATGACTTGTTCCCTCCATATCAAACTTTTAAGCATCTCCTTGATATATTTGCTTGATTGATGAAGATGCCTCCTTCAGACTGTTTGATTGAAGCCCGAGAAAGTAGTTCAGCTCTCCCATCATGCTCATCTCAAATTCACTCTGCATCAATCAGCAAATTCTTCGCAGAGGCATTGTTAGTAGCACCGAAAATAATATCATCAACGTAAATCTGCACTAATAACATTCTTTGTTTGCCTTTCAAAATAGTGTTGTATCTACATTACCCCTAGAGAACTCATGTTCTAATAGGAATTTGCTAAGCCTCTCATACCATGCTCTAGGTGCTTGTTTCAAACCATAAAGTGCTTTGTTCAATTTATATACATGATTAGGGTATTGATGATTTTCAAAACCAGGAGGTTGTTCTACATATACCTCCTCATTAATATACCCATTTAAAAATGCACTTTTACATCCATTTAAATAGTTTGAAGTCCTTAGAGCATGCAATATGCTAATAATAATCTAATAGCCTCAAGTCTAGCTACAGAGCAAAGGTTTCATCAAAATCTATACCTCTTCTTGATTATAGCCTTTGCTACTAGTCTAGCCTTATTCCTTATGACAATTCCATTTCATCCAAGTTTATTTTATAATCCATTGGTACCTATAATTGGATATTCAGAAGGTCTTTCAACTAGATTCCATACTTTGTTTCTAGTAAATTGGTTTAATTCTTCTTGCATTGCATTTATCCAATTTACATCTTTTCAGCTTCTTCTATGCGTTTAGGCTCAAAATGTGAAACGAAAAGCTAGATGATTGTTTAAGTTCCTAAGGGAGTGCTCTAGTCCTAATAGGTTGAGACGGATCATCTAGAATTTAATTCCTTAGGATGCCCGATGAGCATACCTCCAAGCTTTAGTTGCCCATGATCTACTATAGTCTCTTGGCTGATGATGCATTTCAATTAATTTTTGACTGTTATCTTGTAATGTCATCTCGTCAATCTTTTCTTCAAGAATTTTCGTATCATCATCAAATTAACTCTCTTACTAGAAGAGATATCACTAGAATCATCGAAGACAACATGTATGGATTCTTCTATAACTAGGGTTCTTTTATTAAAGACTCTATATGCTTTACTAGTTGTAAGTACCCTAAGAATAATGCCCTCATCAGATTTAGAATCAAATTTTCTAGATTATCTTTCCCATTATTATGAACAAAACACCTACATCCAAGATATGAAATAGTTACCTTTGGTTTCTGTTTTTCGCAAAGTTCATAAGGTGTTTTCTTTATAATAGGTCTCAATAAAACTCTATTTAATATATGACAAGAAGTATTAATGGCTTCTCCCCAAAATACTTAGGGAGGTTACTTTCACATAACATAGTTCTAGCCATTTTTCTCTAGAGTTCTGTTTTCCTCTCCACAACTCCATTTGTTGTGGTGTCCTAGGTGCAGAAAAATTTGTGTGTTATCCCCTTTTTACTACAAAACTCATCAAATAAATGATTTTCGAATTCCGGTACCCATGGTCACTTCTAATAGCTATTACTGAAGTATCTCTAGCATTGGTTACTTCTTATGAAATTTCTTGAAAACTGAAAAAGCTTGATCCTTATGAGCAAAGAACATGACCCAAGTGTATCTAGAATAATCATCTACAATAACTAGACCATATTTATTTCCACCTAGCTTGTGGTTCTAGTTGGTCCGAATAGGTCCATGTGTAGTAGTTCTAGAGGTCTAGAGGTTGAGACACAATTTATAGATTTAAAGGAGTTCTTTGATTGTTTGCCAAATTGACATGCTTCACCATATTTTATTCTTTTCAAACTTTAATTTGGCAAACCTATCACCGAATCTCTTTTAACTAGTTTGATATTGTGTCCATGTTGCATGACCTAACTTACGGTCCATAACCAACTAGCATCATTGTCCTAGTTTCATTAACAACTAAGCATGGGTTAGTGTTTGGCAAGATCCTCAAGGTCTCAACATACACTTCCCACGTTTACCTTTAAAAACTAAACTATTGTCATTGGGTTGATACGATGCATAGTGATGGTTTAAACATAACATCATAACCTTTATCACATAATTAACTAATGCTAATAATTATGCTTAAGACCGTCAACATATCTAACATTATCAATAAAGTAGAAGGGGTAATTGTACTTTACCTATACCAATGATGTGACCTTGGTTGTTGCTCCAAAGTCACAGCATAACCTCCCTTCTTAGCTTCAAGGGTGAAGAATTGATCCTTGTCACCCGTCATGTGTTTGACAGCCACTATCCAAGTACCAGCAATTTTTGTGACCTTGGCTGCAAGACACTCCTACACAAGCAGATCATATAATTTAGGTACCCAAGTTTTCTTGGGTCCTTCATGGTTAGTCATGTTGGTTCCTTTTGGAACCCATACCCTTTTGATTTTTCTTTTAGTTTTTCCTTTCCTATAAGTCACATACATTTGCTTTATGTCTACAGTTCCACAACAAAAATAGGTTATATTTTCTAATTTTACTTTCTCCTGCTTTAACAAAGAAGTTACTAAGAGTTTTTGCTTGTTTTAGGTTTGTATCCTAGACATGCTCTATTGAATACAGCTCGTTGACTATTAAGTATCATATTTAATTTTTCAGAACTATATGTAAATTTTTCAACCAAGGCTTTGTATTTCTCAAGTTCTTAGTTAGTGTCTGTTTTCTACTTTTAGATCATTTAGTTCTTTTGTGATACTCTCATTTATATGTTTTATATTTTTGGGTTCTAATGTTTCTTTGTTCAGCCTTTCATTTCTTTAGTTAAGGTATTATTCTTTTGTATCAAGATTTGGTTGCTTGTTTTAAGTTCTGATTTTCTTTGTGATACAATCCTTATCCTTAACTAACTTATCGTATTTACGTAGTAAGATTGATTAGCTATTTTTAGTTCTTTATTCTTAAGATTTATGCTCTTATATTCAATCATTAATCATTAAATGCATCATACTAATTCATCAAAGTAAATCTGAGATGCGTGTTGGATGTTACCCTCATTTTTCATTCTTTTATGGCCATAGGAAATACAACGGTGAACAACTGGCCTTTCTTCTTTGTTGACCCTCCCTAATGGATTTTGGTTATGATACAAAACACTAGAGTATAATTCATTTATCCTTAACATTTAATTGAGGAATTTATGTGTTTTATTAAGAATACTTGTTAAGAATGTCTAGGCAAGTTCCCATAATTTTTACGAATTTATTAAAGAAGTTTTTGAGGATGAAGAAAACAGATTAGGGAAAGCCCGAGACGTCTCTCTGATAGTCTCAGAGACGTCTCTGGCACAAACAGGAAGAACTGGGCCACGTTGGGGGAGACGTCCCCCGGGCACCTGCCGGTTAGTCGTCGTTCCCGCGATAGCTCTGAGGAGTCGACTCTCTCTCAGTAGCCGGAGTCGACTCTCTCAGTGGCGGCAGAAAGGACAGTTTTTTCAAGAGATATGCGCCGAGATGGTCCCCACCGGTGACGCGGGAGGGTCGTCCCCGCAAGTAAAAAGCAGACTTTCCGAGTCGTCCCCAAGATAGCGGAGACAGCTCTCTCAGGGTTTTCCAGAGAATGATTTTTTTTTTTTCGGTGATAAAGCAGCAGAGACGTCCCCTGAAAGAGCGGAGTCGACTCTCTCAGGGAATTCCAGAAGACATGTTTTTTCTGAGATAAAGAAGCCGGAGTCGTCCCCGAGGGAGCGGAGTCGTCCCCATTCAAAAAGTGCAAACAAGCCGAGACATCCCCGTAAAGTGCAGAGATGACCCTCTCAGCAAATCAGAAAGCAAGCGATTCAAACGGTACAATTCCAGAGTCGTCCCGTAAAGAGCCGAGTCGTCCCCAGACAATGTAAAAAGTAAAATCTTGTAGCCGAGACGTCTCTCGTTGAAGCGGAGACGTCCCCGGAGCGCCTGGGACGCGACTGGACAGCTTTTACAGGTTGGGTCTGAATTTCAAATCTCTCTACTTTATCTCTAACGGCTATATTTGCTTTTTGGGCTATAAAGGGAGCTCTTAAGTGCTTCCAAACAACTCTTCACAACCCAAAAGCTAGATCATTTAAGAGAGAAGCAAGAGAGAGAAGTTCAAGGAAGTGAGTGCATTCAGTGAAGAAGTCAAGTGCTTTCAAGCTTCCCAAGCGATTTCAAGCTCAACCACTCTCGCGCGCTCGGGATTCAAAGCTCACACTCAACCTACGCGTCCACATCGGAAAGAATCACCATTTCCCACGCTTCCAACGACAAAAGGATTCTTCCGGGTTCTATTGTTCATCATTGTCTTATTTGCTTATTTAGAGCTTTTTTTAATCCTTTGTAAAATCTTTATTGTGGTGCTTGTTCCAGTCAAGGACTTGGAACAAGGGAAAGGCGTCCCAAGCCTAAGTGTAATTGGGGGTTTTAGGGTTTGTTGTTAGCCCGGTGTAAAACAACGAGTTGGGTAGTGAACTCGCAAAACTACCGTACTGTAATCGTGGATTATAGTGGAAATTCCCAACGGTGCTTTGGAGAGTGGATGTAGGAGCCAGTGGAGGCTCCGAACCACTATAAAAGCTTGTGTTTGCGATTGTTTGTCTTCATAGCTTTATTTCCTGTTTAGCTCATACATTTGTGTGTTTTATTTTTAAATAGTCAAAAGTTTTTAGGACACCCAATTCACCCCCCTCTTGGGTGACCATCTCTGGGCAACAAGTGGTATCAGAGCGGGTGCTCTGTGTATTTCTTGAAAGACCTAACCGTCTTAGCCAAAGATCTAGATGGCAACACCCTTTAACAATGTTCCTGCCGAGGGGACAAGCAACCAATAGACCTCCACTCTTCAATGGGACAAATTATACCTATTGGAAGGACTAGAATGAGAATCTTCATTCAAGCACAAGACTATGCCTTGTGGAGGGTTATAGTCAAGGGACCACAAGAACCATCACACGTAGTTAATGGCATTCGAGTTCCCAAACCTGAGGAGGATTGGGATGAGAATGATGATAGGATGGCTCAACTCAATTCTAGAGCCATGAACTCATTATTTTGTTCTTTAGATGTAATGAGTTCAATAGAGTCTCTACATGTAGTTCCGCTAAGAAAATATGGGATAGGCTTGAAGTTACCCACGAGGGTACAAATCAAGTCAAAGGAGTCCAAAGTGAACATTCTAGTTCACAAATATGAGTTGTTTAAGATGGAACCCAATGAAACCATCACATGCATGTTTACACGCTTTACCGATATAATTAATGGTCTAAAGAGTTTGGGTAAATCTTATACTAACCCGAGCTTGTGAGTAAAATTCTCCAGGTCTTTGCCAAAGCATGGGAAGCAAAGGTCACGGCGATCGTAGAAGCCAAAGATCTCAAACGCTTGGGGCTAGGAACAACTTTGGGCTCATTAATGATGCATGAGCTCACGATGAAGCAACATGAAGATGATTGCCAAAGAAGAAGACAATTGCACTCAAGGCTACTTCGAGTGCGTGTGAAGAAGAAAGTAGTGAGAGTGAGGAAGAAAGTGAGGACGAGGACTTAGGGTTTGATAGTTAGAAAGTTTAAAAAATTCATGAGGAAAAAGAAACCCTTCCCTAAGAAAAAGTTTGGAGGGAGAAATGATTGGGAAAAAGAAAAAGAAAAAGAAAGAGACCCAATCATATGCTATGACTGCAAGAGACCGGGACACATTCGTTCTGAATGCCCTCAACAAAAGAAGTATTTTGGAAAGAAGAAGAAGAAGGCATTAAAGGCAACATGGGATGATAGTGACACATCATCCTCCGAGGAAGAGAAGGAAGAGACCGCCAATTTATGCTTCATGGCGTTCGAAGACGACGAGGTATGTCAAAACCCAACTATAAACTTTACTTTAGAAGAATTATATGAAGCTTTTCAAGAACTTATGGGTGATTGTAGTATGTTAGGAGCAAAAAATAAAGAATTAAAAGCCTCCAATCAAAAACTGAAGGAAGATATTGAAAACCTATTATTGAAAAGGAGAGCGTTAAAAATATTAACACTACTAACCTAGAAATCAAAAATTCAAAACTTAGCATTGAAAATGAAAAGGCAAAAACACTAATTAAGGAATTAAATCTAAAATAAAATCCCTACTCGATAATAATACATCACTTGCACAAAATGTTGAATCTCTTAAAAAAGATAAGGAAGAACTAGTTAAAGAAAATTTGAATATTAAGAATGAGGTACATAAGTACAAACCAATTGTTGAAAGATTCACACAAAGCTCTGAAAAATTAAATCTTATTCTTTCAAATCAAAGAGCTGTTTTCAATAAAGCCGGATTAGGATATAAAACTAACAAACAACAAAATATCTAAAGAATTTCTTTGTAAAAGCAAAAAAATGTAAAACTGAAAAACCTACATGCTTTCATTGTGGAAAGAATGGACATAAAGCCTACTCTTGTATTCAAAGAAAGATCCAAACTAACAAGAGTACATTTGTGAAAGCTAAAAACATAACTAAAGTATGGGTGCCTAAGGGAACCAACCACACTAACCAAGAAGGACCCAAGAAAACTTGGAGTACCTAAGAGCTTCACATGATCATTTTGCAGGTATGCCTTGCAGCCGGGAATAAAAAGAGAATGTGGTATCTTGATAGTGGTTGCTCAAGGCATATGACCGGTGACAAGAGTCTCTTGTCACCTTGGAATCAAAAAGAAGGAGGAGTAGTCACATTTGGAGATAATGCTAAAGGCCGAATCATTGGTGTTGGTAAAATCTCCATATCACCCTCCTCATTTATTGATAATGTATTGTTAGTTAACGGGCTAAAACATAACTTATTAAGTATAAGTCAATTTTGTGACAAGGGCTTTAAAGTGTCATTTGAATCATCACTATGCATAATTAGTAGTCCAATTGACAATGAGATCATACTCACAGGACATAGGCATGGAAATGTTTACATGGTAGATCTTGATGATCTCACCATGAAGGATGGCCAATGTCTTGTAGCCATGAATCCCAAAGTCAATGAGACTAGTTGGTTATGGCATCGTAGGTTAGGGCATGCTAGCATGGATCTAATCTCTAAATTAATTACAAAGGATCTAGTAAAGGACTACCAAAAATAGACTTTGAAAGAATAAAATTTGTGCTGCATGTCAATTAGGGAAACAAACAAGAAATTCTTTCCAAGTCTAAGAACATAGTCTCAACAACAAAACCCTTAGAACTAATTCACATGGACTTGTTTGGACCCACTAGAACTGCTAGTCTAGGGGGTAAGAAATTTGGTCTTGTAATTGTTGATGATTTTCATGTTTTACATGGGTTTCATTTCTTGCACATAAAGATGAGTCCTTTCCCGCTTTTATCAAGTTTCATAATAGAGTTTCGAATGAACTCAATCTTAAACTAAAAGCAATTAGGAGTGATCATGGTATCGAGTTTGAAAATCAGCACTTTGAAAAGTTTTGTGACGAAAATGGTATCAATCATAATTTCTCGGCACCTAGGACACCCCAACAAAATGGGTGGTAGAGAGGAAGAATCGCACACTAGCAGATATGGCTCGTACCATGTTGTGCGAATCGGATCTACCAAAATATTTCTGGGCTGAAGCAATAAATACTGCATGTCACATTTTGAACCGTGCATTAGTTAGATCCATCTTGAAGAAAACACCTTATGAGTTAATGAAAGGTAAGAAACCAAATATAAGCTATTTTCATGTTTCGGGTTGCGATGCTTTATTTTAAATAATGGAAAGGACAATCTAAGCAATTTAGTGCTAAATCAGACGAGGGATCTTCTTAGGTTATTCCTCATCTAGTAGAGCATACAGGTCTTCAACAAGAGAACTCTCGTTGTTGAAGAATCCATTCATGTTGTTTTTGATGAAGCTAATGGAGATTCTTCTAGAAAAGAAGAAGATGGTGATGCAGGTATACTTGAAGACCGAATGAAGGAATTCTTCATACAAGACAAACAACATGAGGATGAGATCAAAGAAGATACAAATCAACAAGATGAAGAAGATCAACCTCCATCAAGAAATCAAGATCTTCCTAAGGAATGGAGGTATGCACATGGTCATCCAAAGGATCTAATCCTTGGTGATCCTTCACAAGGTATAAGAACTAGATCCTCTCTAAGAAATACTAGTAATTATCTTGCTTTCGTTTCACAAATAGAGCCTAAATCACTAGAAGAAGCTGAAAAAGATGATAATTGGATGAATGCTATGCAAGAGGAATTAAACCAATTGAAGAAATGAAGTTTGGACTTTAATGAAAAGACCCCCTAATGTTTCAATTATAGGCACCAAGTGGGTGTATAGAAATAAACTAGATGAAGATGGAATAGTAATAAGAAACAAAGCTAGGCTATGGCCAAAGGATAAATCAGGAGGAAGGAATAGATTTTGATGAAACTTTTGCCCCTGTTGCTAGGTTAGAGGCAATTAGACTACTTTTGGCATATGCATACTTTAGGATTTTAAAACTCTATCAAATGGATGTAAAAAAGTGCATTCTTAAATGGGTATATAATGGAGGAAGTTTATGTAGGACAACCTCCAGGTTTTGAAAATCACTTACATCCAGATTATGTGTATAAATTACATAAAGCATTGTATGGACTTAAGCAAGCCCCTAGGGCATGGTATGAAAGATAAGTAATTTCCTAATTGAAAACAAATTTAAGAGAGGAATGTAGACAAAACCCTCTTTATTAAAAGAAAAGGAAATGACTTATTGCTTGTACAAATTTATGTGGATGATATAATTTTTGGTGCTACTAATGATAGTCTTTGTCAAGAGTTTGCCAAGCTTATGCAGGGAGAATTTGAAATGAGCATGATGGGTGAGCTCAACTTCTTCCTTGGGCTACAAATAAAACAATCAGAGGAAGCATCTTCATTAGTCAGTCCAAATACATCAAGAAATGTTGGAAAAATTCAAGATGAAGGATGCAAAGGAAATCAGCACACCCATGGGCTCAAGTTGCAAGCTTGACAAAGATGAAAAAGGTAAAAAGTATAGACTGCAAATTGTACAGAGGTATGATAGGCTCTTTACTTCACCTTACTGCTAGTAGGCCAGATATATTATTCAGTGTTTGTATGTGTGCTAGATACCAAGCATGCCCTAAGAAATCACACTTGCAAACTGTTAAAAGAATTTTTAGATATCTAGTAGGACATTTAATGTAGGCTGTATGGTATTCTAAACAATCTGACATAAATTTAATTGCTTATTCCGATGCCTGATTTTGCCGGGGTGCAAACTCGACAGAAAAAGCACAAGTGGCACATGTCAATTTTTGGGTGCTAATTTGGTTTCTTGGTTTAGCCAAGAAACAAAATTCAGTTGCCTTGTTCACAGCTGAGGCTGAGTACATAGCAGCTGGAAGCTGTTGTGCCCAAGTTCTTTGGATTAAGCAACAACTTGAAGACTTCGGTATCAAAATGGATAATATACCAATTAGTGTGATAATACAAGTGCAATTAATTTAACAAAAAATCCTGTTCAACACTCTAAGTCAAAGCATATAGAGATTAGGCATCATTTTATTAGGGATCATGTGCTGAAAAATAATGTGATGATTGAATATGTATGCACTGAAAATCAATTGGCCGATATCTTTACGAACCCCTTTGTAAAGATAGATTCAACTTCTTAAGGAATGCTTTGAGCTTGTATGATCCTAGCAAATGAATTGAACTTGTATTGCATTGCTTTGCTACTCGAACTAGTAATCCACCTCAAGGTAAACATAAGTGAAAACATGAATTCATCTAAGCTAAATGACGAACTGTTGACTTCCGGAGGATGGTTACCCTCCCTTGACTCTTCATGGAATATTTTCAGAGCCTATTTCATAGGTATTCGAAATTTGGTCAAACATTCCTCATTTCAATATTAATAATTCAAAAAATCATTATCAATTATTATAGGATGTATTATTAAGGGGGAGGATCACAAACAAATTCACTCTGAGTTTATCAAAAGAGATCATGTTAATTAGGGTGATTAAACAAAATTGGAAAAGATAGAATTCAGTCTGAAATTTTTCAGTGCCGGAGACGTCTCTGGCAAATCGCAGAGACGTCCCCCCAGGCGAGACGTCTCGCCTTAGTCGCGGAGACGTCTCGGGGACCGAACTAGGTTTTTTTAAAATAAGTGAAACAGTTCGAGCCGACCCGAGCTATCTTCTCTCATCCCCGACCAAAACCAAAAACCCTAGCCTCCGCTTGTTCTCCATCACAAACCCTAGCCTCCTTCTCCACATTTCCCTAGGATTCCACTCAATGGCACCCAAAAGAGCTAGGAGACCGGTGGAAGGCGACCTAGGGCAGCGGCCGACGGTGAGGAATGGAGGGAAGAACCTTCCGCGCCGTCTCCTCCGGTTGCCGCCAACCACGACCATTCCTGTGCAAATCGCACAGTCACGACCGGTAGGTACATAGATTTTGCCTTTTTAGATAATGAGGGTTCTCTATTGGAGAGAGACTCCGAGCCCAAGGGTGGGAGCACCTTTGCACCCTCAATACCTCGACCTACCCCGCCTAGTTAGAGAACTTTTTAGCAATATGGCATTAGGGGACTTAGGGTACACTGCATATGTCCGGGGGACATAGTAGAAATCAATGAGATGTCCTATCCACTGTTTTACAAATCCCTAAGGACGGTGAGGCTCCAACCTCACATCCCCAAAGGGAAATAGCCCTAAATTTAATTTTAGGAAGAGAGGACTGCGGCCTCTTGATGGTCCAATTCCCAAGACCTAAATGCAGAGATGAGATTACTTCTAGTATTGTCAACAGGGTCTGTTTCCTAAAACCGGCCGCTTCGATTTGTTTCGGAGCGAGACCTAGTGTTATGCATCATATCCTACTAGGGATTCCTCTAAACCTCCCTAGACTTATGTTAAACTATATTGCACTATGTCATAGGTATTCTAGGTTTAGTATACCCTATGGCATGATCTTTACCTTAGTATTCAAACACTTTAAGGTTCACATTCCCGAAAATGAACCTGCAAAGCCCTTGAGAAACACCGACTATTACAATGAGGCACAATGAGAAGAATGGAGTTTCATAAGATAGATGGATCTTGGGTCAAAGTTCCAAAAGAAAAGCACAAACCCTAGAGCCTGAGATCCCACATCACGAGTCTGACCCCACTCTCCTCCACCTAGCCACATGGATATCCCTGATATACCCTCCAGCTCAGCTGGACCTTCCACATCCATGCCACCACCTCCTCCAGTCAGTGGGCCTTCCTTCCTATCAGAGGATCAGATGCGCACCTTAGCATCTGTCATTTGCCAGCAGATGAGGGAGGAGATGAGATCCATGATCTCCACTGAGTTGGCCCCCATCAGAGCTTCACATGAAGGGCTTCTACAAGAGCTGAAGGAAGTTAGAGCTCAAATTGAAGCTACAACGCAAGAAATAATTGGTGTGGGTGCCACCCAAACCTGCAGGACAATTGAGCTCAAGGACAGCTTGAAGACCATTTCAAGAGTCTCAAAGAGTTGACAAGCCCAGGAGGCAACGTGGGCACCTTGGTTGCCCAACTCAGAGGAAGAATTGAAATGGCAACCATAGAATTTGAAGCACTTGTGGCAGCCTTCCACAAGTCACAGGGAGATCAATTTAAGACCCTAATGGATTCCATCAATGCATTCATAGATGCAGCTTGTAAGGTTTACGAGCAACGTCGCCGATGAGGGACATCTTGTAGGATCTTCTTTTTGTAAACCCTAGGCTATTTTGAAACACTTTTTGCATTAAGAAATCAATACTTGTAATGATTTCTTCTCTTGACTATGTACTGACTTCAAAGGTTCACAATGATACATGAATACAATCTCTCTTTTGAAACTTTGTGTACATTGCCAACTCTGTGTATATGTTTCTGTGATTGTGTATGTGATTTTGTGATGTGCCATAAAAATCTTATCACATACCTTGAGTGTTCAAATTTGATACAAAGAAACAATGCACATAAAACAGGGGGAGCACATCTTGTGATAACAACGTTAAACAAAAAGATGAGTCTGAAATGAATTCCAAAACTAAGGGGGAGTGATATGAATGACTGAATTCATTAATAGAAATGACTTGGACAGGGGGAGCACAACTTGAATATCCTTGAGTGGTTCACGGAAATATGCTGAATCTTACTAGGAAGTATGCTTTAAGCACCTACAGATAATTTGTCCCCTTCATTGTTGATGACAAAAAGGGGGAGTAGATATATAGATAAGGGGAGTAGAACCATAGAACCAATATGGATAAGGGAGTAGAACCAATATGGATACATTGGAATGCACAATACAAAATTCATGCTTAAAAGTTGAATTAGAAGAGATAAAATTGAAGAATATTGGTTTTAAGATAATTGCCCTTCTGGAAAAGAAAGGGGGAGTCAAAAAGAACTTAGCTTTCAATTATCTTTAGCATCAATATTTCATTTCACATTGTATCTAGTTCTAATCAAAACATTATACCTGTACATCTGAGCAAATACTGTGTATATGTTTAAATTTCGAATTTTGCATATACTCAGTATTTTGTCATCATCAAAAAGGGGAGATTGTTGACACCCTAATGGATTTTGATGAATACAAAACACTAGAGTATAATTTATTTATCTTAACAATTTAATTGAGGAATTCATGTGTTTATTAAGAATATTGTTAAGAAATGTCTAGGCAAGTTCCCATAATTTTTATGAATTTATTAAAGAAGTTTTGAGATGAAGAAAACAGATCAGGGAAAGCCGAGACGTCTCCTGATAGTCTCAGAGACGTCTCTGGCACAAATAGGAAGAATTGGCACGTTGGGAGACGTCCCCGGCACCTGCCGAGTCGTCCCCACGATAGCGGAGTCGACTTCTCAGTAGCGGAGTCGACTCTCTCAGTGGCGCAGAAAGACAGTTTTTTCAAGAGATATGCGCGAGATGTCCCCACCGTACGCGGAGTCGTCCCCGCAAGTAAAAAGCAGACTTTCCGAGTCGTCTCCAGATAGCGGAGACGGCTCTCTCAGGGTTTTCCAGAGAATGATTTTTTTTTTTCGGTGATAAGGCAGCGGAGACGTCCCCTGAAAGAGCGGAGTCGACTCTCTCAGGGAATTCCAGAAGACATGTTTTTCTGAGATAAAGAAGCGGAGTCGTCCCCGAGGGCAGCGGAGTCGTCCCCATTCAAAAAGTGCAAACAAGCCGAGACATCCCCGTAAAGTGCAGAGACGACCCTCTCAGCAAATCAGAAAGGCAAGGATTCAAACGGTACAATTCAGAGTCGTCCCCGTAAAGAGCCGAGTCGTCCCCAGACAATGTAAAAAGTAAAATCTTGTAGCCGAGACGTCTCTCGTTGAAGCGGAGACGTCCCCGGAGCGCCTGGGACGCGACTGACAGCTTTTACAGGTTTGGTCTGAATTTCAAATCTCTCTTACTTTATCTCTAACGGCTATATTTGCTTTTTGGGCTATAAAAGGGAGCTCTTAAGTGCTTCAAAACAACTCTTCACAAACCCAAAAGCTAGATCATTTAAGAGAGAAGCAAGAGAGAGAAGTTCAAGGAAGTGAGTGCATTCAAGTGAAGAAGTCAAGTGCTTTCAAGCTTCCCAAGCGATTTCAAGCTCAACCACTCTCGCGCGCTCGGGATTCAAAGCTCACACTCAAACCTACGCGATCCACATCGGAAGAATCACCATTTCCCACGCTTCCAACGGCCAAAAGGATTCTTCCGGGTTCTATTGTTCATCATTGTCTTATTTGCTTATTTAGAGCTTTTTTTAATCCTTTGTAAAATCTTTTATTGTGGTGCTTGTTCCAGTCAAGGGACTTGGACAAGGGAAAGGCGTCCCAAGCCTAAGTGTAATTGGGGGTTTTAGGGTTTGTTGTTAGCCCGGTGTAAAACAACGAGTTGGGTAGTGAACTCGCAAAACTACCGTACTGTAATCGTGGATTATAGTGAAATTCCCAACGGTGCTTTGGGGAGTGGATGTAGGAGCAGTGGAGGCTCCGAACCACTATAAAAGCTTGTGTTTGCGATTGTTTGTCTTCATAGCTTTATTTCCTGTTTAGCTCATACATTTGTGTGTTTTATTTTTAAATAGTCAAAAGTTTTTAGGACACCCATTCACCCCCTCTTGGGTGACCAGCTCTGGGCAACATTCTTGTTCCTCATCCGATGATGAAGATGATGCGTCGAGTCCGATAAGGTGTGACAAGGGCTTTCTTCTTCTTGTACTTGCTGCCTTCTTTAGTAAGGGACACTCAGCTCTTATGTGCCCCGGCTTCTTGCACTCATAACACCCAATCCCCTCGTTTCCCCTTTCCTTACCTTTATCCTTGCGATAGGAATTTGAGGGGCCTCTCCTTTGATGATAGGACTTCTTGTGGTTGATGAATTTTCTGAACTTGCGCCACAAGAAGAGCCTCATCATCATCTCCCTCATGATCTTCTTCTTCACTGCTGCTGACTGCAAGACAAATCTTTGGTTAGATGATGTAGATTTGAGAGCTATTACCTTTTCTTATGGGAGGACTCTTCTTCGCTGTGCTGCTTCATTGTTAGTTCGTGAGTCATTAGGGATCCAAGGAGCTCTTCAAGTGGAAGCTTGTTCAAGTCTTAGCTTCTTGGAATTGCCATCACCTTGCTTCCCATGACCTTGGTAGACAGCGAAGAATTTTCCTGACAAGATCACTGTTAGTATAGTTTTTGCCAAGGCTTTTTAGGCCATTGACAATGTCAGTAAACTAGTGAACATGCTAGTGATTGTCTCATTAGAATCCATCTTAAATAGTTCATACTATGAACTAATATATTTATTTTGGATTCTTTGACTTGATTCGTGCCCTCATGGGTCACTTCAAGTCTGTCCCAAATCTCTTTTGCAGAATTGCAAGTAGAGACTCTATTGAATTCATTCCCTATCTAATGCACAGTAAAGCACATTCATTGCTTTAGAATTGAGTTGTGCCTTTCTCATGTCATGTTCATCCAATCCTTTTCTAGTTTAGGTACAGTGACACCCTCTACATAGATGGATGGGATGTATGGTCCATTTCTACAATGGTCCACATCTCATAGTCTTGGACTTGGATGATATTCTCATCCTAGCCTTCCAATATGAGTAGTCAGATCCATTAAAGAATGGGGGTCTTTGGGTGGACTGACCCTCAATGTGGGAAGATCCCAAATGGGGGTTGTCATTTTGATCTTTTACTCTTAGGGTAGAAGAGTTTAGGCTCTGATACCACTTGTTGCCAGATAGACAACCCAAGAGGGGGGGTGAATTGGGTTTTAAAATAATTTTGCAATTAAAACGTATGTGGATGATAAATTATGCTTACAGATGGTTAATTAATTGCCTATTGCTGTGAATGAATGAGAGTAAAAGAAAGAGACAAACAATCACAACACAAGGCTTTTAATAGTGGTTCGGAGCTAACCTTGCTCCTACGTCCACTCCTCAAGTCTCACTTGGGAATTCACTATAACCCCTTGGATTACAGCCGGTTGTTTTACAAGCTCACAACCAAACTTGTTATTTTACGAGCTCACAACGAACTCGGTCGTTTTTCCCCTGGCTCACCGACTAGAACCACCCCGATTGTTTTTTCCGAGATCACATCGAACCCTTACACGTTGGTTTTACACTCGCTCACCAACCAACCTCTACACCCTTGATTCAATCCCCCGATTGAACCAAGCAAAGATAATATGGAAAGAATAAGAAACAAACAGAAAAACTGAGCTTCTTAAAAACAGATTTGCTACAATATTAAACTAGAGAGAAATTAAGAGCCCTCAAACACTTTGAGTTGGAGTAGAGTAGGGCTTCTTGAACTTTGAGTCTCCTCTGGAATGTCTGGTCGACTGAATGCAGGAGGAGGCTTCTTTAAAATGCTGGAAAGAGAAGTTGGATGGAGTTAATGGCGCTCTTCCTTCTTTTCGTTGAAGACAAGTATGCAGAGAATGAATGCTTGATTTCTTTGAATGGAATGGTGCTCTCTGCCTTGCTACAGTCCTCTGTGGCTATTTAAGCCATCCCCCACGGAAACTAGCCGTTAGACACCTTTTTCTGCCCTTCTGCACACTCTGCACAACCTGACAATATTTCCATTGGGGGTCGGAGTCGACTCGCGCGATCAGGAGTCGACTCGGCTGTAAGGCGGGAGTCGACTCATGCTTTTCTGGAGTCGACTCGCAACTGTTCCGGATTTGAATTAAAGTGGCCTCTTCGACTGGAGTCGACTCGACTTGACCCGGAGTCGACTCGCCAACTTCCGGAGCTGACTTGGCATTTTCGGAGTCGGCTCATCCCATGAAGTCCACGGGCCAATTTTTCAACCTGGCCCACTCGAGTCGACTCGACAATCCTGGGAGTCGACTCGGCGCTCCAGAGCCCGAACTTCCGATCTTCTGTCTTTTTGGCTCGTCCAGTCTTGGAGTCGACTCGGACTGTTCTGGAGTCGACTCGGCTCTCAGTTTCCGAAACATGGGCCTTCTGCCTTTTTGTGTAGCGCTGTCTCGGAGTCGACTCACGCATTGCGGGAGTCGACTCGAATTCTCAGAGTCCGAAAACTGCTCTCTGACTTTTGCCTTGTGAACCACTGAGAGTCGACTCTCGCTTTCTTTGGAGTCGACCTACCAACCATCGGAGTCGACTTCGCGTTCCACAGGAGTCGACTCGAATCTCAGGGTCCGAAATTCGCTCTCTGACTTTTCTGTCTGTAACTCCTTGGAGTCGACTCGTACTACTCCGGAGTCGACTCGGTAAACATCGGAGTCGACTCGCGCACTTCAGGAGTCGACTCGCTGACAGGTTTTGAGTTGATGCTTTCTGCTCGTCTGTCTGTTCTCAGTCGGAGTCGATTTCGTAATGATCCGGAGTCGACTCGAGCCCGTGCCAATGATTCTGATACGCTTGGAGTCGACTCGTAATACTCTGGAGTCGACTCGAGTCTCAGACTTTGGTTCAAACTGACTTCTTAACTTATCCAAAATATTATGAACCAAGTCTAGAAACACTTTAGACAAGATTTTCACTGAAACACTCAATTGAATTCATTAGTAAACAAGAGATATACTCAGATGCTTTGAGCTCATCAAAATCAAATAGGGTTATGATCAATCACTCCACATCCTCTTCTAGTATACCTAAGTATCTATCGGGAGGATGAGAGACCCTACTAGATCTGCGAGGTGGTTGAGGATATCGTGTACTGGCTCTGTATGAATGGGTTCGATAGGATCCATGACTCGTTGCTTTTCAGAGACTTTCTCTTCAAGCTCAATTTTCCTCCTACTGCCTCTATCAAGGATAAACTGGTTTTTCAAGAAGATGGCGTGACGGCTCACAAATACATTGTGATCCTCTGAGACGTAAAAATTGTATCCTAATGACTCTTTAGGATATCCTATAAAACGAGCACTTATGGTCCTACCTCTAACTTGTCTGCCTGTGGTCTCTTGACGTGGGCCGGACATCCCCAAATCTTGAAATGACTAAGACTTGGTTTCTTACCATGCCATATCTCATACGGTGTGGTAGGAACGGATTTAGAGGAAACTCTATTCAGTATGTATACTGCGGTAAGTAAGGCATCTCCCCAAAGAAACATAGGTAAATCAGTGAAGCTCATCATGGACCTGACCATATCCAATAGGGTCTGATTCCTCCTCTCTGAAACTCCGCTGAATTGAGGTGTACCCGGAGGTGTCCACTGTGAGACTATGCCATTTTTCTTGAGATAGTCCCGAAATTCTCCACTAAGGTATTCTCCTCCTCGATCTGATCGAAGAGCCTTAAGGGGTTTTTTCAGTTTGTTTTTCTACTTCATTTCTGAACTCTTTGAACTTTTCAAAAAATTCAGACTTGTGTCTCATACACATATCCATACCAAAAGAAATCATCGGTAAATGAAGTAAAAATTACAACCCCTAGCCTGCACATCGAATGGGCCACACACATCTGTGTGTACTAGGATAAGTATTTCAGTGGACCTCCCCTGTGTCCTACAAAGGATAATTTCGCAATCTTTCCTTGAAGGCAGGATTCACAAATCGGATATGACTCGAAAGTCAATGAGCCCAAAAGCCCATGTTTATCCAATTTGTTTATTCTGTCTTCTCCTATATGGCCAAGTTTGAGGTGCCACAAATACTTCTGGTTTATCTCATCTCTAGATCTTCTTGATCCTATGGCACTCACTATTTGCTCTGATACATTCACCGATACATCTATATGTAAGTGATAGAGACTGTCAGTCATAAAACCACATGAAACCCATTTATTTATCAAATAAATAGAACAGTAGTTTTACAAAACTCTTCCTATGCTAAACAAAATACAGAAATCAAATTTCTGCTAGCAGTAGGTAACAGTCCCTAAGTATCCTAAGCATATCTAACATAACTTCTGAAGGTCTGTCTGCCTTTTTGTTCTTCAGGCTCTCGAGGTATGAAGGACAGTTTCTCTTCCAGTGGCCGTCGACATTGCAGTGGAAATATTTTTCTTTGTCATTGGCCCTTTTCTTTTGAACTTCCTTCTTTGGCTTCTTGTCTTTCTTCTGCTTCTTAGCAGGCTTCTTTTTCTTCCAAGTAGACTTTCTCTTGGAACCAGAAGTCAACTCAGCAGCAAGAACATTGCCCCTTGAACCTTTCAAGGCTCCCTCAACAGTTACCAACATATTTATCAGTTCAGTCTTAGTGCATTCAATCTTATTCATGTGGTAGTTTACTATAAACTAACCAAATGAATCAGGAAGTGACTGTAGGATCAAATCCACTTGCAATTCCTTGTGCATGTTCATTCTGAGCTTCTCAAGCTCCTCTAAGTCCTTGATCATAGTCAGACCGTGATCATGGACAGACTGCCCTTCGTGCATCTTTGTCTTAAAGAGCCTCTTGGACACTTCAAAACGAGCTGTGCGACTCTGCTCACCATACAACTCTTGCAGGTGTGCTAGTATGTCCCTAGCAGTCTTGAGATTCTCATGCTGGCATTGGAGTTTATTGGACATGGATGCCATTATATAGCACTTGACTCTAATGTCATCATCCATCCACTTTTGATGCATCTGTCGCTGAACATCAGTAGGACGTGTTGGTAGTGTGGAGATATCTGAATCGAGTATGTAGCCTATTTTCTCACAGCTCAAAATAATTTTGAAGTTTCTAAGCCAGTCCTTATAATTGGTTCCGGTCAATCGGTTGGTCTCAAGAATACGGGTCAAAGGGTTTGAGGCTGACATTATGATCTGCAGAGAGTAAAGATTCTAGTTAGACTTTTGTACTTGATCCTAATCTGTTCTAAGGTCTTTTAGAACAAATGTACCTCCCACTATTTTCTCGAATCCCTTACACTCCCCTGGTAGGAAAACGGAAATCCTATACGACTAGGTTTTCTAGTGGGTACTGCGGTGCCACCGATTTACATGCCACCTCACCTAACAGTTATTGGTGACACATAGATTGATGAATGTACAACTCTTGTACAATGCTTCTCAAGCATGTTGCAGTGTAACTTGGTCTCTAAGCCATGAAAATCTTACCTAACAGTTATTGGTCCCATTTCTTAGTTAAGTCAGACCCACCGTATAACCGTAGGAATAAAGTCGTCATTGGGTCCTCACCTAACAGTTATTGGTGCCCAACCCCACCTTTACCCTACAACATCTCATGTCTATAGAGAGGTCCAGCCCCCCGATGCAACTTGACCACTGTGTCCAGCCGAGACAAATCAACATCAGAAAGGCCTTAGCAGCTCTACTACAGTGGAAGACCTATTGACTTAATATTGGTTAATCAGGTCTTAGTGTTTGTGTTGCCCAGATAGACAACCCAAGAGGGGGGGTGAATTGGGTTTTAAACTAATTTTTCAATTAAAATATTTGTGGATAACTAATTAATTCTTTTTGCAGGTTAATTAATTAGATGCTGCGTGCAGTGAATGAAAAGAAAGTACAAATAACAAGACAATCACAAACACAAGGATTTTATAGTGGTTCGGAGCTAACCCTTGCTCCTACGTCCACTCCCCAAGTCTCACTTGGGAATTCACTATAACCCCTCGGATTACAGCCGGTTGTTTTGCAAGCTCACAACCCAACTTGTTGTTTTACGAGGTCACAATGAACTCGGTCGGTTTTCCTAGGCTCACCGACTAGAACCGCCCGATTGTTTTTCCGGGATCACAATCGAACCCTTACACCGTTGGTTTCAACCTAGGCTCACCAACAAACCTTTACACCCTTGATTCAATCCCCTGATTGAATCAAGTAAAGACCAAATGGAAAGAAGGAACAAAGAGAAAAATACAGCTTCTAAGAAAGCAGATATTCAGCAATATAAATAATAGAGAAGTTAAGAGCCCTCAAACTATTTTATGACGATGTAGAGGAGGGCTTCTCGAACTTTGGGTCTCCTCTTGAATTTGATGTGGACTTGCTGTCAGGAGGAGAGCCTTGAATGTAAGGAAGAGAGTTGGAGAGTCGACTTCAATGCACTTCTTCCTTCTTTTCGTGTAATCACTCTGGAGAGCTTCTTGGTTGGTGGAAATCTCTTTAGCTTTGAATGGAGTCTCTCTTTTCTACCTTGCTACAG
Organism: Phoenix dactylifera; assembly: GCF_009389715.1. Classification (NCBI taxonomy): domain Eukaryota; kingdom Viridiplantae; phylum Streptophyta; class Magnoliopsida; order Arecales; family Arecaceae; genus Phoenix; species Phoenix dactylifera. The sequence goes on along the minus strand of NW_024068033.1, from coordinate 144,309 downwards.
TCCTCTATGGCTATTTAAGCCATTCCCCACGGAAACTAGCCGTTAGACACACTTTTCTAGCCGTTCTGCACATTCTGTACATCCTGACAATGTGTCCGTTGGGATCGGAGTCGACTCGTGCGATCTGGAGTCGACTCGGCTGTAGCAGGAGTCGACTCATGCTTTTCTGGAGTCGGCTCGGCAACTGTTCCAGATTTGAATTAAAGTGGTCTTCTCGACTGGGAGTCGACTCGACTTAACCCGGAGTCGACTCGCCAAAATCTGGAGCTGACCTTGCACTTTTGGAGTCGGCTCATCTCAAGGAATCCATAGATGTATTCTTCAACTTGGCTCACTCGAGTCGACTCGTGAATTCTGGGAGTCGACTCGGCGCTCAGAGGCCGAACTTCCGATCTTCTGTCTTTTGGCTCGTGCAGTCTTGGAGTCGACTCGAACTGTTCCGGAGTCGACTCGGCTCTCAGTATCCGAAAAACAGTCTTCTGTCTTTTTGGAGTAGCGCTGCCTTGGAGTCGACTCGAACTGTCTTGGAGTCGACTCGCGTCTCAGATGTTGGGGTATGTGGAGACCTTTGGTGATGAAGAGAATTGAAGGAAAATCAATTCTGCATAGTTTTCTGTCTGGTGGACTGTCGGAGTCGACTCGAGCTTCAGTCGAGTCGACTCGGGAACAGTCGAGTCGACTCGAGGTCTGTCGAGTCGACCCGAGAGGAGAAAGCCGCAAAAACCATGTTTCTGTCTGGACTGTCAGAGTCGACTCGAACTACAGTCGAATCGACTCGGAGCATCGTCGAGTCGACTCGAGATACAGTGGAGTCGACTCGAGATCGTGCTAGTTAAACTGGAAGTTGTTCAGACGTGCCAGAGTCGACTCGGACTTCAGCCGAGTCGACTCGGGCTCGCGAAAAATCGTACGGACGATTTTCTTTTGGTGTTTTTGGTGGCGTTTCGATGGCTATGATCATCTGAAGGTCTTGAGACTATATATAGGACTCATGAGAGCCCTAGGGTAGGGTTATTGGCCGTATATTTGAGAGAGACTCTTGTTTGTGAGGCTAGGGTTCTAGAGAAGAAGAGGATTGGGATCCTACTTCTTGTGCAAAGGGAATTTTGTGTGAATCTCTTGTAGATCGATCGCTTGTGATCGTTCGGGTGTGTGCTATCTCTGTAATCAGTTCATCCTTATTGAGATTTGGAGCGGTGGAGGACGTAGGCTATTTGTAGCCGAACCTCGTTACATTTTTGTGTTTGCTTTGCTATTTTCTTCCTTTTCTTCCTTTGATCTTTGATAATCCGTTGCGGTGCTCAAGTGTTTTATCCTACTGATACCACGGGGTAATCTTTTGCCCTTCGTAGGCGGAGCGAGAGGTGATCCTTGAGTCCGGAGTCGAGGGAGCGAGGTATCCTACTGATACCACGGGACTCTTATTTGAAGCCTCCTCATGGCGAACCTGAATGCTTCACGGAGGCATTGGAGGTTGATACCAGGAAGGAGTGGGAGTTGGCCATGGATGATGAGATGAAGTCATTGGAGCAGAATCAAACGTGGGATTTGGTGGATCTGCCCAAGGGGAAGAAAGCACTGTCAAACAAATGGGTTTACAGGCTGAAGAAAGAGCAAGGCGGGAAGAAGCGATACAAGGCCAGGCTGGTTGTAAAAGGATTTCAGCAGAGAGCAGGTATCGACTTCACAGAGATCTTTTCTCCTGTAGTCAAGATGAGTACTATTCGAGCGGTGCTGAGCATGGTGGCAGTAGAGGATCTTCACTTAGAGCAGCTTGATGTGAAGACGGCCTTTCTCCATGGAGATCTCGATGAGGAGATATATATGCAGCAGCCGGAGGGATACATTGCAGCTGGCACGGGTGACTTAGTCTGCAAACTAAAGAAAAGCCTCTATGGTTTGAAACAGGCACCCAGACAATGGTATCTCAAGTTCGATAGTTATATGCTTGAGATAGGATACAGGAGATGTCAGGAGGATCACTGTTGCTACTTCCGGGACTTCGGTACATCTTACATTATCTTGCTATTGTATGTTGATGACATGTTAGTTGCAGGAGCTAGCATGCATGAGATTGCAAAATTGAAGCTGAAGCTGTCAAGAAAATTTGCAATGAAGGATCTAGGAGCAGCAAAACAGATCCTTGGGATGCGGATCAGTAGAGATAGGTCTAAACATATCCTCAGACTATCTCAGGCGGAGTACATCAGCCGAGTACTCAGGAGATTCTGCATGGAGGGTGCCAAACCTGTTGGCACACCGCTGGGTGCCCATTTTAAGCTCTCAAAAGGGCAAAGTCCGAAGACGCGGGTGGAGGAGCTCAATATGTCAAAAATCCCGTATGCATCGGCAGTGGGGAGCTTGATGTACGCTATGGTGTGTACGAGACCAGACATTGCTCAAGCAGTGGGAGTTGTGAGTCGCTTCATGAGCTGCCCAGGCTTGGAGCATTGGCGCGCAGTCAAATGGATACTGAGGTATCTGAAAGGCACTGAGCACATGTCATTGTGCTATGGAGGTTCTGAGATCCGGTTACAGGGCTATGTGGACTCAGACATGGCAGGGGACTTGGACGGCAGGAGAAGCACGACAGGGTACTTGTTCACCTTGGGCAGTGGAGCCGTCAGTTGGATTTCCAGGTTGCAACCAGTTGTTGCATTGTCGACTACGGAGGCGGAGTATGTGGCAGCCACAGAGGCGTGCAAGGAACTAATATGGCTTCAAGTCTTGATGAAGGAGCTTGGGAAGGAACAGAAGGATTGCATGTTATATTCAGATAGTCAAAGTGCAATTCATCTGGCAAAGAATTCAGCTTTCCATTCAAGGACGAAGCATATTGACATACGGTACCACTTCGTGAGGTCATTGCTCGAGCAGGGACTCGTCAAGTTGGAGAAGATTCATACAAGTCAGAATCCTGCAGATATGTTGACGAAGGTCGTCACGGTGGAGAAGCTGAGGAGTTGTTCAGCTTCTGCTGGTCTTCATGCTTGAAGACGTTGAGGAGGCATCGTACCTATTTCACTAGGATGATTTAGTCTCAGTGGGAGCACAGAGGAGAGCCAAGTAACAAGAGGATATACCCAAGGTCTCCAAGTGGGAGATTGTTGGGGTATGTGGAGACCTTTGGTGATGAAGAGAATTGAAGGAAAATCAATTCTGCATAGTTTTCTGTCTGGCGGACTGTTGGAGTCGACTCGAGCTTCAGTCGAGTCGACTCGGGAACAGTCGAGTCGACTCGAGGTCTGTCGAGTCGACCCGAGAGGAGAAAGCCGCAAAAACCATGTTTCTGTCTGGACTGTCGAGTCGACTCGAACTACAGTCGAGTCGACTCGGAGCATCGTCGAGTCGACTCGAGATACAGTGGAGTCGACTCGAGATCGTGCCAGTTAAACTGGAAGTTGTTCAGACGTGCCAGAGTCGACTCGGACTTCAGCCGAGTCGACTCGGGCTCGCGAAAAATCGTACGGACGATTTTCTTTTGGTGTTTTTGGTGGCGTTTCGACGGCTATGATCATCTGAAGGTCTTGAGACTATATATAGGACTCATGAGAGCCCTAGGGTAGGGTTATTGGCCGTATATTTGAGAGAGACTCTTGTTTGTGAGGCTAGGGTTCTAGAGAAGAAGAGGATTGGGATCCTACTTCTTGTGCAAAGGGAATTCTGTGTGAATCTCTTGTAGATCGATCGCTTGTGATCGTTCGGGTGTGTGCTATCTCTGTAATCAGTTCATCCTTATTGAGATTTGGAGCGGTGGAGGACGTAGGCTATTTGTAGCCGAACCTCGTTACATTTTTGTGTTTGCTTTGCTATTTTCTTCCTTCTTCTTCCTTTGATCTTTGATAATCCGTTGCGGTGCTCAAGTGTTTTATCCTACTGATACCACGGGGTAATCTTTTGCCCTTCGTAGGCGGAGCGAAGAGGTGATCCTTGAGTCCGGAGTCGAGGGAGCGAGAGAGTGCTTATCCGTTTGTATCTCTCTTGCTTGTCCGATGTCGGTGGCGGCGCTGGTGTGAGTGGGTTCCGGTGCGGGGCGCCGACAACATCAGAGACAACAACACTGTCTTCTGTCTTTTTGGGGTCGCGCTGTCTCGGAGTCGACTCGGGCTTTGCGGGAGTCGACTCGCCTCTCAGTGCCCGAAAGTTGGTCTCTGACTTTTGCCTTGTATAACACTGAGAGTCGACTCTCGCCTTCTTTGGAGTCGACCTGCCAACCATCGGAGTCGACTCGCATTCCTCAGGAGTCGACTCGGCTCTCAGGGTCCGAAAACTGCTCTCTGACATTTTGTCTGTAACTCCCTGGAGTCGACTCATACTTCTCCGGAGTCGGCTCGGCTAGCATTGGAGTCGACTCGCGCACTTCAGGAGTCGACTCGCTGACAGGTTTTGAATTGAGTCTTTCTGTTCATCTGTCTGTTCTCAGTCGGAGTCGACTCGTGATATTCCGAAGTCGACTCGAGCCTGTGCCAATGCTTCTAATACGCTTGGAGTCGACTCGTAATATCCCGGAGTCGACTCGAATCTCAGACTTTGGTTCAACATGACTTCTTAACTTATCCAAAATATCTTGAACCAAAACCAGATGCACTTAACCATAAATTTATAAGATTTTCACTGAAACACTAGATTGAATTCATTAGTAAGCATAAGATATACTCAAATGCTTTGGGCTCATCAAAATCAAATAGGGTTTTAATCAATCACTCCACAATCTCCCCCTTTTTGATGATGACAAAACATTGAGTATATGTAAAGTGAATTGCACAACAAAAACGGAAATAAAATCTATAAATGAATTCAAGTGTCTGGTTATTTAATTTATCCAAACTTGAAAGGTGTGAAATAATAAATTTTGGAGTTAAAGCTCCCCCTTTCATTTGGAATTATATAAGCCTTCATGTCATGCAATCAATTGTTTGGCTTATATGTCTTTAATGATTTTGCTCTTTTAAAAATTCAGATTCTCCCCCTCAACACATGCATTCAACTTAGTTTTGATTCTCAGAATTTAACCTTAAATTTTTGGTTTTTAGAGGGAAAATCTGTCAATTTGTTCTTAAGTATGATTCAACTAATCTTCGAATATCCCTTGAATAGATTCTGGAGATTACTCCATTAGGAGCCCCAACAGAGAGATAATGAGCCTCGAGGTATCGAATCCACTAAGAACAAATTCTTGTGTGTTATAAAAATTTTCTTTTTATTGATTTTCATTGATTCCTTTTACATATCTATTAAATATATTTCTCCCCCTTTTTGTCATTGCATCAAAAAGGAAGTAAGCAGAACACACAAGCAAGCGGAGATCAATTTGCACAATTTTGAAGAAATTTGTCTACTCATTGTATTGATGTATATGTAAGTACATTTGTGAATACAATAAGTAAAGCAGTAAATACATGTCAAAGTAAACAAAATAAGCTAGGCTTCCTCGAGGAGGATGCGGCTCCCTTGGGCAGTCTGGACTGTTGTTCCATGAGTACGGTGACCGCATCGGTGACGTGCCCTAACTGTGTGATAATGGCCGAGGTGGCCCTGCTGTGTGTCGTGGAGAGCTCGGTCAGAGTCTCCTGAAGTGTGTCCAGCTTGGCGATCATCACATTCGCCAGGCGCTCGGCCCCCTGACTGGTAGTGCCCATATCGTGTCGGATGTCATCTCGCATCTTCCGTGTGTTGCTTGTGACATCGCTCATGTTTGAGAACTGGGCTTGTATCAGGCTTCTGACATTGAAGATCTCCTCCCTCAGATGAGCCGTCATCTCGGTCACGGCTGATAGAGAGGGAACCAACGCAGAAGAGGGGGCAGTGGGTGGACCTCTGAGCTCCCTTAGAAGATCGTCCCGAAGATCTCTGACAATCTCCTGCCGCAACTCCCGGAGCTGCTCAGGAGAAATCCGAACCTCCATCTGCTGAGTGGGTGGAGCTGAGGAGGAGGGTCCGGCTGAGGTGGTGGGAGCTGAGGTGGAGGGAAAGGTAGGATAATCTGAATCTGGGTCAGGACTGGGGGAATGTCTGGTAGTAGGTGTGGAGGAAGATGGTTTCCTAACCCATGTTCCCTCTACCTTATGAAACCCCATCCTGTGTAGGGTTCCCTCACCCATGCGATCTGTCCATCACAATGCGCGAGAGGGTTCCCCCTTAGGAATAGGGATCTCGGACTCCCTAAAGATCAGGGTGTACAGCATCCCATAAGGAAGGGTGAGCCTAGGTCTATCTAGTGGCTCACATAGGTACTTGTAGATTAGTTTGGAAAAGTTGATTGGAGTATCCTGAAGGAGGTAGAACATAAGGGCTAGGTCCCTCTCAGACACAAAGTCAAAACGGCCGGTTTTAGGGAATAGTGTCCTAGAAATAATGCTCAGGAGGAGCCGTATCTCAACAGAATGAGATCCAGCGGACACCTCGTCTAGTGGGGACTGGGGTGGACTCCCTAAAATGGCCGTAAGGGCCTCAGTCCTATCCTCGGGGTGAGTAGGTGATACCCCTACTTGGAAAAGATGGAGGATTTGAGCAATGATATCCTCCGAAATAAATAGTGGGACACCCGCTACGGTCCCCTCTATCCCACCATTTCCCCTATGTACTGTTCCATAGAACTCCCTAACTAGACTAGGGTATGTGGGGAGATCCAAGGAACAAAAGAACTCAAAACACTGGGCCTTCAACCTATCTCCTATGGTGAAGCCCTCCCGGGAGAGATAGTCAAAGTTGACATATCTCCCGGTGGAGACCGCCTTCCCGGCGCACGGACGCGAGGGAACGGGCCTCGGCGGGGAACGAGCCCGAGGTTGTGGCCTCACGGGATCGTTCCGAGCCTTGGACCGTCGCTCGGCACCGGTCGCGGGTTGGGGCCTCTTCCGACTTGGGACAACGGTTTTCCGAGGCATTCTAGACCTAGGGAAGAGGAATGAACCCTAAGGGACGGAAGAGGGTCGACGGAAAAGCCCTAAGGACGGTCGGAGATGACGTAGGAGACGGCTCTAGGGTTTATGAATAGTGGCGGAGGTGAATAGAAGCGTTGATTAAACGCTTGGATTAGGGTTAAAAAACCTGGATCCCGACCTCGAGTCGACTCCACTGAGTCGCGAGTCGACTCGACCTCGAGTCGACTCCAAAATATGCGCGAGTCGACTCCCCTAATGCTGTCATCGACCTCGAGTCGACTCCCGCCTATGTGCGAGTCGACTCCCCTTATGCTTCATCTTCCTCGAGTCGACTCCCGTCTATGTGCGAGTCGACTCCTCCTTATGAGCCGACTCTGAAATGTATCCGAGTCGACTCGAACTCTGGCACGCACTTAAAAATCATGCTATTTTCGTGCCAAACAAGGGATAAGCACTAAGTTTATGATCTGACTTGATAATCATCGATGGGAGACTCTAAATTCAACACCACCTAATCATCAAAATCAGTGGACTAGTGGAGAACATCACTAGGATGGATCAATCACTCCTAATCCTCTCCTAAGCACACTAAATCTCTCTTCACTCAAAGGTTTTGTGAAGATATCAGCTAATTGATCATTAGTGCAAACAAATTGGAGTGTCACATCACCATTCAGAACATGATCTCTTATGAAGTGATGTCTTATCTCAATATGTTTAGTTTTTGAATGTTGAATTGGATTTTTGGTTAGATTAATTGCACTTGTATTATCACAATTAATGAAAATTTTGTCTTGTTTAATGCCATAGTCTTCAAGTTGTTGTTTAATCCACATGATTTGAGCACAACAACTCCCGGCAGCTACATATTCAGCTTCAGCAGTAGATAATGCAACCGAGTTTTGTTTCTTGCTAAACCATGAAATTAAGTTTTCTCCTAGGAATTGACATGACCCGCTGGTGCTTTTTCTATCAAGTTTACAACCAGCAAAGTCTGAATCTGTGTATCCTATTAAGTTCAGACTAGATTCTTTAGAATACCATAAACCTATACTTTTTGTTCCTATTAGGTATTTAAAGATTCTTTTTACTGCAATTAGATGAGATTCCTTAGGATTAGACTGATATCTAGCACACATGCATACACTAAACATGATATCAGGTCTACTTGCAATGAGATACAATAAAGATCCTATCATACCTCTATACATCTTTTGATCTACAGATTTACCTAATTCATCTTGGTCTAGTTTGCATGATGAGCTTATGGGTGTGCTGATTGACTTGTTTCCCTCCATATCAAACTTCTTAAGCATCTTCTTGATGTATTTAGCTTGATTGATGAAGATCCCTTCTTTTGATTGTTTGATTTGAAGCCCGAGGAAATAGTTCAGCTCTCCCATCATACTCATTTCAAACTCACCCTGCATCAAGTCAGCAAACTCTTCGCAGAGGCGATTGTTAGTAGCACCGAAAATAATATCATCAACATAAATCTGCACTACTAACATATCTTTGTTTTTCTTCTTTAAAAACAGTGTTGTATCTACATTTCCCCTAGAGAACTCATGATCTAGTAGGAATCTGCTAAGTCTTTCATACCATGCTCTAGGTGCTTGTTTCAAACCATAAAGTGCTTTGTTCAATTTGTACACATGATTAGGGTATTGATGATTTTCAAAACCAGGAGGTTGTTCCACATACACCTCCTCATTAATATACCCATTTAAAAATGCACTTTTTACATCCATTTGAAATAATTTGAAATCCTTAGAGCATGCAAATGCTAGTAATAGTCTAATTGCCTCAAGTCTAGCTACAGGAGCAAAGGTTTCATCAAAATCTGTACCTTCTTCTTGATTATAGCCCTTTGCTACTAGTCTAGCCTTATTCCTAATTACAATTCCATTTTCATCAAGTTTATTTTTATATATCCATTTGGTACCTATAATTGAATATTCAGAGGGTCGTTCAACTAGGTTCCATACCTTGTTTCTAGTAAATTGGTTTAATTCTTCTTGCATTGCATTTATCCAATTTACATCTTTTTCAGCTTCTTCTATGTGTTTGGGTTCAAAATGTGAGACAAAAGCTAGATGATTGTTTAAGTTCCTAAGAGATGCTCTAGTCCTAACAGGTTGAGATGGATCATCTAAAATTAATTCCTTAGGATGCCCGTGAGCATACTTCCAAGCCTTAGTCAACTCATGATCCATAATAGCCTCTTGACTTGATGATGCATTTCCAAGTAATTTTTGTTCATTATCTTGTAATGTCATCTCATCAATCTTTTCTTCAAGACTTTCAGCATCATCATCAAGATTAACTTTCTTACTAGAAGAGGTATCACTAGAATCATCAAAAACAACATGTATAGATTCTTCTATAACTAGGGTTCTTTTATTGAAAACTCTATAGGCTTTACTAGTTGTAGAGTACCCAAAAATATATCCTCATCAGATTTGGAGTCAAATTTTTCTAGATTATCTTTCCCATTATTATGAACAAAACACCTACATCCAAAAACATGAAAATAGTTCACTTTTGGTTTTCTGTTTTTCCAAAGTTCATAAGGTATTTTCTTTATAATGGGTCTCAATAAAACTCTATTTAATATATGACATGAGGTATTGATGGCTTCTCCCCAAAAGTACTTAGGAAGGTTACTTTCACATAACATGGTTCTAGCCATTTCCTCTAGAGTTCTATTTTTCCTTTCCACAACTCCATTTTGTTGTGGTGTCCTAGGTGCAGAAAAATTATGAGTTATCTCCTTTTTACTACAAAACTCATCAAATAAATGATTTTCAAATTCGGTTCCATGGTCACTTCTAATAGCTATGACTGAAGTATCTCTAGCATTTGTTACTTCTTTATGAAATTTCTTGAAAACTAAAAATGCTTGATCCTTATGAGCTAAGAACATGACCCAAGTGTATCTAGAATAATCATCTACAATAACTAGCCCATATTTATTTCCACCTAGACTTGTGGTTCTAGTTGGTCCGAACAGGTCCATGTGTAGTAGTTCTAGAGGTCTAGAGGTAGAGACAATTTATAGATTTAAAGGAGTTCCTTGATTGTTTGCCAAATTGACATGCTTCACATATTTTATTCTTTTCAAACTTTAGTTTTGGCAAACCTATCACGGAATCTCTTTTAACTAGTTTTGATATTGTGTCCATGCTTGCATGACCTAACTTATGGTGCCATAACCAACTAGCATCATTATCCTTAGTTTCATTAACAACTAAACATGGGTTATGTTTGGCAAGATCCTCAAGGTCTACAACATACACATTTCCACGTCTTATTTCTTTAAAAACTAAACTGTTGTCATTTGAGTTGGTTATGATGCATAGTGATGGTTTGAACAAAACATCAAAACCTCTATCACACAATTGACTAATGCTAAGTAGATTATGCTTAAGACCATCAACATATCGAACATTATCAATAAAAGTTGAAGGGGTAATTTGTACTTTACCTATACCAATGATGTGACCTTGGCTATTGTCTCCAAATATCACAGCACCTCCCTTCTTAGGCTCAAGGGTGAAGAATTGGTCTTTGTCACCCGTCATGTGTCTTGAACAGCCACTATCCAAGTACCAACAATTTTTGTCGACCTTGGCTGCAAGACACTCCTACACAAGCAAATCATACAATTTTAGGTACCCAAGTTTTTTTGGGTCCTTCATGGTTAGTAATGTTGGTTCCTTTTGGAACCCAAACCCTTTTAATTTTTCTTTTAGTTTTTTCTTTTCTATAATCACATACATTTGCTTTGTGTCCTAATGTTCCACAGCAAAAACATGTTATTTTCTTAATTTTACTCTTCCCTGCTTTAACAAAGAAATTACTAAGTAGTTTTTGCTTATTTTTAGGTTTATACCATAAACCAGCTCTATTGAATACAGCCCGTTGACTATTAAGTATCATCTCTAATTTTTCTGAGCTATATGTAAATTTTTCTACAAACGGCTTGTACTTTTCAAGTTCTAGTGTCAATTTTTGTTTTTCTGTTTTTAGATCATCTAAATTTTTTGTGTAGTTACTTCCAATAGTTAGTTTATCCTTTTTAAGTTCAGAAATTTCCTTGGCTAGTTTTTCATTATCCTTAGTTAAGGTATTAGATTTTTGAATCAACATTTGATTCCTTGTTTTAAGTTCTACATTTTCTTTAGTGATAGAGTCCTTATCCTTAACTAATTTATCGTATTTGTGGAGGTGAGATTGATTGGCTAGTTTTAGCTCTTTATACTTAAGATTTATAGCCTTATATTCAACCATTAATTCATTAAATGCATCATACAATTCATCAAAGGTAAAATCTAGATGCATTTCGGATGATACCTCATTTTCATTTGCCATGAAGCAGAAATTGGCCTTTTCTTCTTGTTCCTCATCCGATGATGATGATGATGAGTCAGAGTCCGATAAGGTGGAGATAAGGGCTTTCTTTTTCTTGTACTTGCTCCCCTTCTTCAGCAAGGGACACTCAGCTCTGATGTGCCCCGACTTCTTGCACTCATAACATCCAATCCCCTCATTTTCCCTTTCCTTACCCTTATCCTTGTGATAGGAACTTGAGGGGCCTCTCCTTTGATGAAAAGACTTCTTTCGGTTGATGAATTTTCTGAACTTGCGCACGAGAAGTGCCTCATCATCATCTTCCTCATGATCTTCTTCTTCACTGCTGCTACTGCAAGACAAGTCTTTGTTAGAAGATGTAGATTTGAGAGCTATTACCTTTTTCTTATGGGTAGACTTTTCTTCGCTGTGTTGTTTCACTGTGAGCTCGTGCGTCATTAGGGATCCAAGAAGCTCCTCAAGTGGAAGCTTGTTCAAGTCCTTGGCTTCTTGGATTGCCGTCACCTTGGCTTCCCATGACCTTGGTAGACAGCGAAGAATCTTCCTGACAAGCTCACTGTTAGTATAATTTTTGCCAAGGCTTTTTAGGCCATTGACAATATCAGTAAATCTAGTGAACATGCAAGTGATCGTTTCATTAGAATCCATCTTAAATAATTCATACTTATGTACTAATATATTTATTTTGGATTCTTTGACTTGATTCGTGCCCTCATGGGTCCCTTCAAGTCTATCCCAAATCTCTTTTGCAGAATTGCAAGTAGAGACTCTATTGAATTTATTTCTATCTAATACACAGTAGAGCACATTCATTGCTTTGGCATTGAGTTGTGCCTTCCTAAAGTCATTGTCATCCCAATCCTTTTCAAGTTTGGGTACACTGACTCCCTCTACATAGATGGATGGGATGTATGGTCCATTTAGTATAATGGTCCACATCTCATAGTCTTGGGCTTGGATAAATATTCTCATCCTAGCCTTCCAATATGAGTAGTCGGATCCATTAAAGAATGGGGGTCTTTGGGTGGACTGGCCCTCAATATGGAAAGATCCAAATGGGGTTGTCATTTTGATCTTTTACTCTTAGGGTAAAAGAGTTCTGGCTCTGATACCACTTGTTGCCCAGATAGACAACCCAAGAGGGAGGGTGAATTGGGTTTTACACTAATTTTTCAATTAAAATATTTGTGGATAACTAATTAATTCTTTTTGCAGGTTAATTAATTAGATGCTGCGTGCAGTGAATGAAAAGAAAGTGCAAATAACAAGACAATCACAAACACAAGGATTTTATAGTGGTTCGGAGCTAACCCTTGCTCCTACGTCCACTCCCCAAGTCTCACTTGGAAATTCACTATAACCCCTCGGATTACAGCCGGTTGTTTTGCAAGCTCACAACCCAACTTGTTGTTTTACGAGGTCACAACGAACTCGGTCGGTTGACCCAAGCTCACCGACTAGAACTGCCCGATTGTTTTTCCGGGATCACAATCGAACCCTTACACCGTTGGTTTCAACCTAGGCTCACCAACAAACCTTTACACCCTTGATTCAATCCCCTGATTGAATCAAGTAAAGACCAAATGGAAAGAAGGAACAAAGAGAAAAATACAGCTTCTAAGAAAGCAGATATTCAGCAATATAAACAATAGAGAAATTAAGAGCCCTCAAACTATTTTATGACGATGTAGAGGAGGGCTTCTCGAACTTTGGGTCTCCTCTTGAATTTGATGTAGACTTGCTGTCAGGAGGAGAGCCTTGAATGTAAGGAAGAGAGTTGGAGAGTCGACTTCAATGCACTTCTTCCTTCTTTTCGTGTAATCACTCTGGAGAGCTTCTTGGTTGGTGGAAATCTCTTTAGCTTTGAATGGAGTCTCCCTTTTCTACCTTGCTACAGTCCTCTGTGGCTATTTAAGCCATTCCCCACGGAAATTAGCCGTTAAACACACTTTTCTAGCCGTTCTGCACATTCTGCACATCCTGACAATGTGTCCGTTGGGATCGGAGTCGACTCGCGCGATCTGGAGTCGACTCGGCTGTAGCAGGAGTCGACTCATGCTTTTCTGGAGTCGGCTCGGCAACTGTTCCAGATTTGAATTAAAGTGGTCTTCTCGACTGGGAGTCGACTCGACTTAACCCGGAGTCGACTTGCCAAAATCTGGAGCTGACCTTGCACTTTTGGAGTCGGCTCATCCCAAGGAATCCATAGATGTATTCTTCAACTTGGCTCACTCGAGTCGACTCGTGAATTCTGGGAGTCGACTCGGCGCTCAGAGGCCGAACTCCTGATCTTCTGTCTTTTGGCTCGTGCAGTCTTGGAGTCGACTCGAACTGTTCCGGAGTCGACTCGGCTCTCAGTATCCGAAAAACAGTCTTCTGTCTTTTTGGAGTAGCGCTGCCTTGGAGTCGACTCGAACTGTCTTGGAGTCGACTTGCGTCTCAGAGACAACAACACTGTCTTCTGTCTTTTTGGGGTCGCGCTGTCTCGGAGTCGACTCGGGCTTTGCGGGAGTCGACTCGCCTCTCAGTGCCCGAAAGTTGGTCTCTGACTTTTGCCTAGTATAACACTGAGAGTCGACTCTCGCTTTCTTTGGAGTCGACCTGCCAACCATCGGAGTCGACTCGCGTTCCTCAGGAGTCGACTCGGCTCTCAGGGTCCGAAAACTGCTCTCTGACTTTTTGTCTGTAACTCCTTAGAGTCGACTCATACTTCTCCGGAGTCGACTCGGCTAGCATCGGAGTCGACTCGCGCACTTCAGGAGTCGACTCGCTGACAGGTTTTGAATTGAGTCTTTTTGTTCATCTGTCTGTTCTCAGTCGGAGTCGACTCGTGATGTTCCGAAGTCGACTCGAGCCTGTGCCAATGCTTCTGATACGCTTGGAGTCGACTCGTAATATCCCGGAGTCGACTCAAATCTCAGACTTTGGTTCAACATGACTTCTTAACTTATCCAAAATATCTTGAACCAAAACCAGATGCACTTAACCATAAATTTATAAGATTTTCACTGAAACACTAGATTGAATTCATTAGTAAGCATAAGATATACTCAAATGCTTTGAGCTCATCAAAATCAAATTGGGTTTTAATCAATCACTCCACAGTTTGCAACTTGAGCTCTTCATAAGAGGTAATCAAACAATTGGCCAGGTAAGCAGGTGGGAGGCTCCCCTTACTCAGAGAGTAAGGTCCTAATTAAGTAACCACCTTTCATGCTTTCCTAGACACCAATTAGATCAATTAATCTAATATGACTCGCTCATGTTGGTTCACTCTCGACTTGATTGAGGAGGTTTTAATTTATGTCTCAATTGGGTTTGCTACATCACATGTAAATCTATCTACCCGGCTTTCATTCACATCACATGCAAACGGCACATCACAGGCAGTTATAATCGCAGCAATAATTAAAGCTAAACTTTAAATGGGTGATGATCATGGATTCTAATTAGGTCGTATTACAAGCACATGCACATCAATCGATCAACTGGTCTTCAACTCTTGAATTGGTTCCAGGCCTCCTTGATTCGATCCTCGACCAACTCTTGATCCAATCGCCATCAACCGCTTAGACCCCTATTCATCTCATGCCTTGTCTTCAACTTGATCGTTGACGTACATCACATCACAGAAATACAACCAGATGTAAAATAAAAATAATAATAAATTACATCTTCTTTTAGGAGGCACGCAGGCCTCTCAAAACATCAAATAAGATGCATGCAAGCATCTGAAAAATTACATGACATTGCAGATCACATCGCAGGTCTTTATATTTAATACCAAAAGGGTTTGAATCCTATGATCATCACCACATGCAGCAATTATAATTTTCAGATCTGAAAACTAACTGATTATCTCATGCCATAGGTTGCTGATCATGCTAATCATGATTCTAAACTTTGTAATCCCATTAACAATGCAATTAGAATCATCATCTTATCACATAAAAATCAGCATGCAAAAATCAGCACGCTAGAAAAAAATCTGCATGCAGAAAATTTTCAGCATGCATAATCTTTCAATTTTCAGATCTAATAAGCCTACTAATAATTAATCCTTACCTTAATCTACGAAGCCTGGGCTCTGATACCACTGTTAGAAACCCGCCTATGCCACTGATATTTCAAAAAAAAATCAGATGGCAGCGGGAGAGGCATGTGCGGGATCGACGTTCATCGCATGAACGTTGTTTCATGAACCGTTCGTAGATGGATAAGGATTAAAAACTTTTAATAACTTTAGGAAGATCAGATCTTCACCTTGTGCGGGTAGATGATCACCGCAAACTGAAGTTCGTGGTTTAGGATGAAGGTTCGCTTGAAGCCGTTCAAGTGTCCGGCCTCTACGGGTATCCACACGAAGTAGAGGACCGATCCAATCGCTCTAATCTCCCCGGGGTGCTAGCTCCCTTGCAGAGATATGTTTTGATGGCTGATCTCCTCTCTTTCAATTAACCCTTGATTGTGCTTGAGAGGAGGAAGAGGAAGAAGCAACCAAGGAAGAAGAACACCAAGCCTTGCAGCCCATTTTTCCTTTGCCTGCGTTGGAAGAAGGAAAGGAGGAAGAGGATGCCGCCAAGACTCCTCTTGGCTTTTCCCATTGCTTGCGGCTGAAACAAGAGGAGGAGAGGGGGCTCACGGGTGGAAAAGGAAGAGGGCTTGAATTATTAGCCCTAGGGTGCCGCCCACATCCCCTTTTAAGCATGAAGGGCTCCTACAAGTTAGGAGCCCTTGATTGTTTTCCAAGAGGGGAGCCGGCCCCTCTTGTGTTGCCGCACCAACAAGGGAAAAGAGGAGGGGCGTGCGCCCCTCCCTCTTGGCTAACCCTAGTCCTCCTCTAAGGAGGATTAGGAGGTCTTCTAGTGGCTAAGTCCTAATCTAATTAGGCTTAGTCCAAGGTTCAACCAATTTGGGTTTTATACAAGTCCTAATCCAATTAGAACTTGAATGAACCATGACTTAACTTGAACTCTTCAATCCTAACCCAATTAGGAGTCATCTTGATTCATTAGGTTGATGATTAATTAGGGCTTAGGAGATCCTAATCCAATTAGGACTTATTTAATTTTAGTCCTAATCCAATTAGGACTCTAATTTGAATCCGAAGTCCTAATCCGATTAGGACTCTAGGAATCCTACTCCAAGTAGGAATCCAATTTTAATTCAAAACTCCTAATCTAATTAGGATTGTAGGAATCCTATTCCAAGTAGGAATTTCAGTCCTACTCCAACTAGGATTCCCAGTCCTAATCCAATTAGGACTCTAGAAATCCTACTCGAAGTAGGATTTGTGTTTAAGTCCAATTAATTAATTCCATTGTTCCTTCTTCAACCGAATATCAATCAAATTGATTACTTGTGATTCCTAATCACGATTCAACCATCGGATCGGTCAATACTTCTAGTGTGTATGACCCCATAGGTTCTATTCTGAATGGTAGTGAGATATATTGTGATCTCTATCACAATATCATTGAAAACTCCTTTCAATGGATTGGAACGATTCCAACTTTACTCATTAGGGTTTATCGATCATCGAGATAATCCCTGTGAGTCCCACCATCCACCAGTGACACCTAGCAGCATGTAGTGGCTACCCAGTAGAATAGAATGATGAACCCTAAGTGCAGTTATTATATGATACAGTCCTACTATCGTGGATCCCTACAGGACAGAGGTCATGGATAACTCGTCAAACCCCTTCGTCTGTCATATGTCAAGATTTATTCGACTCGAGTTCGTTAGTGGAAAACTCTTTCTCCACTTTATATTACTGCCCTGGCCAAGGTCTTAAAACTCAGTCTAACAAATCACATAGGATCACTCCTCTTCTATCAAGATCGATAGATTCCATGTAAGTGCATACCCTACTCCTACAGTGAACTTACTGCAGCCAATCTACACTACAAGGACCCATATGACTAGAGACTATGTATACGTGTAGTCAAACTACAATAACCTCACTATGAGTAGCTGAAGCACTGCAGGTCAAAGGACCAGTCATACTACTGCAACATCAAGCAAGTCACTGACGAGTGGATAGACATCCAAGTGACTTCTTGTCTTGGTCACGCTCAGTACCCTTGTTCTCTAACAAGCACCTGCACTATCACTTCAGTGTCCCTACACTGTGGACTCAAGTCTCGTCTATCTAGAAGGAAAGTGATCTGTGCACTGATCGGATCAATCACCGTCCTCGTGATGATCCATTGATTAGGAGCATTTAGAAATTAATCACCAATGATACATGGCTCAAATTCTCAACTCTTGAGAATATGCATCATCATCTTATTAATTTTTTGGACGATTCATAGACACATAAATAATATGAATGAAAAGATGCCTTTTATTTATTCAATCATAAATAGTCAAGTACAAAATTATGTCCCTAGAATTAACAATGTGTCAGCCAGATTGCCTTCTAGGGCATACATCTAACAGGTTCACTGTAGGAGTAGGGTATGCATCTGCAAGGAATCTATCGACCTTGATAGAAAAGGAGAGATCCTATGTGATTTATAAGACTGAGTTCGTAAGACCTCGGCCAGGGCAGATTGCACAGTGGAGAAAGAGTTCTCCACTCTCGAACTTAAGTCGAATAAATCTTCACATATGACAGACGATGGGGTTTGACGAGTTGTCCATGACCTCCGTCCTGTAGGAATCCACGATAGAAGGACTGTATCACATGATAACTGCACCTAGAGGTTCACCATTCTATTCTGCTGGGTAGCCACTACATGCTGCTAGGTGTCACTGGTGGATGGTGGGACTCATAGGGATTATCTTGATGATCGATAAACCCTAATGAGTTGAGTTGGAATCGTTCCAACCCATTGAAAGGAGTTTTCAATGATATTGTGATAGAGATCGCAATATATCTCACTACCAGTCAGAATAGAACCTATGGGGTCACACACACTAGAAGTATTGACCGATCCGATGGTTGAATCGTGATTAGGAATCACAAGGAATCAATTCGATTGATATTCAGTTGAAGAAGGAACAAAGGGAATTAATTAATTGGACTTGAAACAAGAGTCCTACTTCGAGTAGGATTCCTAGAGTCCTAATTGGATTAGGACTGAAAATCCTAGTTGGAGTAGGACTGGGATTCCTACTTGGAATAGGATTCCTACAATCCTAATGAGATTAGGAGTTTTGAATTAAAATTGGATTCCTACTTGGAATAGGATTCCTAGAAGTCCTAATTGGATTAGGACTTCGAATTCAAATAAGAGTCCTAATTGGATTAGGACTAAAATTAAATATGTCCTAATTTGGATTAGGATTTCTTAAGTCACAATTAATTATTAATCTAATGAATCAATAAGACTCCTAATTGGATTAGGATTGAAGAGTTCAATTGAGTCAAAATTGATTTAAGTTCTAATTGGATTAGGACTTACCTAGATTGGATCCAAATTGGTTCACCCTTGGGCTAAGCCTAATTGGATTAGGGCTTGACCACATTAGGGCATTCCAAACCCTACTTAATGTGGATTAGGGTTTACCATGAGGAGGGGCGTACGCCCCTCCCCTTTCCATGTGGTGAGGGATGAAGAGAGGGGGCCGGCGCCCCCTCTTAGGAAATAACTCTAGGGCTCCTAGATTGTAGGAGCCCTAGATGGCTATAAAAAGAGGAGGCAAGGGCCGGCGCCCTAAGCAATTGAAGCCCTCTTCCTTTGTGCCGTGGCCACCCTCTCCCCCTCCTTGTTTCAGCCGCAAGCAAGGTGAAAGAAAAGAAGAGGCTTGGCGGCATCCTTTCTTCCCTCTCTTGGTTTCCAACGTGAGCAAGGGAAAAGGCTGCAAGCAAGCATTGGATCTTCATCCATCTTCATCCTTCTTCTTCCTCCTTTCAAGCACATTCAAGAGTTGAAAGAAAGAGAGGAGATCAGCCATCAAAAGAAGTCTTTGCAAGGGAGCTAGCACCCCGGGAAGACAAGAGAGCTTTGATCGGATCTCTGCTTCGTGTGGATACCCGTAGAGGCCGGGCACGTGAACGGCTTCAAGCGAACCTTCATCCAAAAACCACGATCATCAGTTTGCGGTGATCATCTACCCGCGCAAGGTGAATATCTGATCTTCTAATTAGATTAAAAGTTTTTAATCCTAACCCATCTACGAACGGTTCATGAAACAACATTCATGAGATGAACGTCGATCCCGCTTATGTCGATTCCGCTGCCATCTGAATTTTTTTGAATTTTCTACGGCATGGGCGGGTTCCCAACAATAACCACATAGGAGTGCATTCTACACATTCATTTGACAGAATATAAAGCTCATAAAGCAATCAAATGATAATGGTGATCTTTACTTCTAATCATGCAAGAATTTCATCAAGATCTATTTCATCTTTTCTTGATTTAGTCTTTTAGTAGTCATCAATTTTTCTTCATTAAGTGCATTTCTGAAAAACTCAATTTAGTTCTAATTATTAACAAGTTTTCAGATTGTTATATGTAAAAGATTAACTATATACATATATAATTTGATTTTAGTATCTTCATAATAAATCATTAGTCTCATAAAGAAAAAAATGAGTTGATATTTCTACAACTAGAATCTTTTCATTAAATGTTCTATATGCATTGCTTGATGAATGATATCCAAAAATAGAAATATCTTTATCAGATTTGGCATTATTTTCAAAAGACCATATCAAGCATAACATATACTACTGAAAAATATGCAATAGATCATTTTCTATTTTTCAGAAGATCAAATGGAGTTTTCATCAAAAATAGATCTAATAGAAACCATATGTATGACAAGCAGTGATGATAGCTTTTAACAAAAGTCATTTAAGCAGGTGACTATCATACAACATTATCTTTTTTATTTCTTCAAGGATTCTATTAACCCTATTTTACTTATGGTGTTCTTGGTGCAGAAACAATTGTATTCAATATTATTTTCTGTGCAAAACTTCACAGAAGTTTGGTTTTCAACACTGTGCCATGATACTCTTTATCTTCATAGTTTGGAAACCTTTTTCATTTGAAACACTTTTACAAGATCACAGAAAATACTTCAATTTTATTTGCCAAGAACATATCCAATGTAAGCTTTTGAAAACTTAGTGATGGAAACAACATCTTTAAATTTAGAAATTGATTCTTATTTGTTTTCTTAGTTAACATGCATAGCAAACTTTGACCTTGCAGTAGATAATCTAAGTAAACCAATGACAAGATCTTTTGAAATTAGATCCATACTAGCATAAGTTAATTTTATATGCCAAAAAGAATTCTTTGATCTTAGTATTTATAATGCATATATTCAAAGGTATACCAAGTATACATTCTCATGTTTATGATCAATAAAAATAATGCCATGGATAAAAACTCTCAATCAAGCATATAGAGAATTCATAGAGTTATTCTTAATAAATTGTTTAATCATTTAGCAACTTATCCAATAGTGAGTAAAGCATACCATAAAATGAAGTGATTTGATTATATTTCCAAAAGTATTTTCTATATCACAAAATTGATCAATACTTGCAATTCATATTTTAATCAAATACTAAAGCAAAAATAATGATGCGATGCAAGGGTTACTGATTTCATTATTATTATTATTTTTTTAATTACTTTTCTTAAGTATATTTTAAATTTAATTTTTTTTTGACGTGTGTCTAGAACACCCATTTGTATAAAAGTTCTATTTGTTCTATGGGTATCTTGGCACACCCACATCCTCATATTTTTATTTTGGGTACCCAAGCTTGCTTGGGTCCTTGAGAGTTAGGACATATGGTTCCTTTTGGAACCCAAATTTGTTTAATTGTAATAACTTTATCACTTGATTTAATTATGTTAGAACGATAGGTAAAGTTGTTATGCCCATTCTTTTCATATTTGAAATAAGTTATCTTATTTAATGGTTTGCTTGGTGAATTGATAACCTTTTTCTCTAGAGATTTATTGTTAAGTAAAGGAGTCAAGCCAAGTTTTGATTTATCATACGCAACATATTGGCTTTCAAATATCATTTTTAATCTTTCTGAACTTACAATGAATTTGTTAATAAAAAATTTTAATTGGTTAATTTCTTTACTTAAATTTTGATTTTTTTAATTAAATTCTGATTTTTTTGAATCAATTATTTTAAATTTAACCTTAAGCTTTCATTTTCATAATTTAGTTTGTCTTGTATTTCATCACTAGAATTTCTTTTTTTTAAAATTTTCAGATTTAGTTTCTTAAGATTTTTATTCTTCATAGCTAATTTTTTACATTCACCATACAAATCATGAAAAGCATTTAATAATTCATCATAAGAGAATTCTTCTTGAAAATCATTTGATGTAAAAGTAGATTCAGATTTTACCTTATCTTCTTGTGCCATAAAGCACAAGTTAGTTACCTCTTGTAGTTTTTTGGAGCTAATATCATCATTGTTGCTCCTAGCTTTCATTTTCTTGCTTGACTCTTCCTTGGTCAAGGCTTTCTTCCTTTTTATCTCTTTCTTTCTTTCTTCTTGCTTCCTCTTCTTCTTTGTCTTTAGGAAGCTTTTGAATTTTTTTGTTGTTCTTTCTTCCTCGAGTCGACTCGGGTTTGCTTGGAGTCGACTCGACTGACTTGAGAGTCGACTCGAGATCTTCGGAAGACGTCTCGTTCTCAGAAGCCTAAAAGATGATTCTCTATCTTTTGAACTGTTCTGCCTCGGAGTCGACTCGGGCCTTGTTGGAGTCGACTCGGCTAACATGGGAGTCGACTCTGAAATACTTGGAGTCGACTCGTTCACAGGATCTCCAAGACTGAGTCTCTGCCTTTCAGACTGTTTTTCTCTAGGAGTGACTCAGACAAACTGGGAGTCGACTCGGCTAATGTGGAAGATTCTGCAGTCTCATTGTTAGTATGCAATTGAAGCACATGTGAGCTAATATGAGATTTATCATAAATATTTCTTAAAGTATTCCAGATTTCTTTAGCAGATAAGCATGCAGAAATCTTATGAAATATAGATTCATGGATAGCACAATATAGAATGTTCATAGCATTAGCATTCAATTGTGCTAAGTCTTTTTCATTGATAGCTTGAGAGAGTGTGTGAGGGCCATTTATAATGATATTCCATATTTTATAGTTTTGTGATTGAACAAAAATTTTCATTCTAGCTTTTCATTGAATATAGTAAGTTCCATCAAATAGTGGAGGTCTGTTTATGGAAAGTCCCTCGGCAAATAATATGTTATGTGGGGTTGTCATAATCTTTAGCTCTAGTCGGTTAAGACTATAATTAATAGAAGAGCGCCTGCTCTGATACCACTTGTTGCCCAAGGTGACAACCCAAGAGGGGGGGTGAATTGGGTTTTCTAAAAATTATGTTTCCTAATTTTTACTTTGAATTAAATGCAGCGGAATGATAAGATGTTATTTACTTAAGCTCTAGGCAATTATAAGTAAAGTAGTGGAAAATTAAGCTAGAGCAATTATACTATGGCTTTAGGGTGCAATTGATCTAAAATTAACTTATAGTTGTATGATCAATTTTAATCTATGTGTATGGTAAGAATGGAGAGGAAGCTAAGCAAATTCTAAACAATCACTTATAACTTTATAGAAAACAAAGCTAGAGATATTACATAATCAAGTATGAATGTAAGGCATGAAATACAAGGCCGGTCCCGAGAGGCGCTCCAAGGCTCGGCACGATCCCGCGAGGCCACAACCTCCGGCTCGTTCCCCGCCAAGGGCGGTTCCCGCGAGGCCATTAGCCGGGAAGGCCGTCACCACCGGGAGTGATGACCCAAAGATTGATTCATAGATTGATTTTGATGATCACAAAACCTTGAAGTATAGATACTAATGTTTATGTTGCAAGGAGAAAGATATTTATTTTGCAAGGAACATAGCAAGTTGGGAGAACACAAGAAGGCCTCCAAAGCTCTCAAGTTGGAAGAAAGCTACAATTTATTGGCCCAAGCTTAAAGTTCAAAGGATCCAAATTGGAGGAGTAAAATCAAAGAAAAAAAAATTCAAAAGAATAGTCTTCGAGTCGACTCCTGAGGAATTCGAGTCGACTCCAATGTTTACCGAGTCGACTCCGGGGAAGTATGAGTCGACTCCTAGGAGTCACAGGCAGAAAAGTCAGAGAGCAGTTTTCGGGTCTGAGATTCGAGTCGACTCCAGTGGAACGCGAGTCGACTCCGATGGTTGGTAGGTCGACTCCAAAGAAAGCAAGAGTCGACTCTCAGCGGAACACAAGGAAAAAGTCAGAGAGCATTTTTGGGACTCTGAGATTCGAGTCGACTCCCGCATTGCACGAGTCGACTCCGAGACTCCGCGACCATCAACAGACAGAAAACCAAGTTACTGCCTCTGAGATTCGAGTCGACTCCCAGACAGCTCGAGTCGACTCCAAGGCAGCGCTACACCAAGATGGCAGAAGGCTGTGTTTCGCAAACTGAGAGCCGAGTCGACTCCAAGGAAGTTCGAGTCGACTCCAAGACTGGACGAGCCAAAAGACAGAGGATCGGGAGTTCGGGCTCTGAGATTCGAGTCGACTCCTAGGACAGTCGAGTCGACTCGAGAGGACAAAATTCAAAATTGGATCCACGGACTTCAGTGGATGAGCCGACTCCGAAATTGCCAGGTCAGCTCCAGAAGTTGGCGAGTCGACTCCAGGTTAAGCCGAGTCGACTCCCAGTCAAGGCATGCACTTTAATTCAAATTTGGAATAGTGGCCGAGTCGTCTCCAGTAAAGCACGAGCCGACTCCTGCAACAGGCGAGTCGACTCCTGATCGCGCGAGTCGACTCCGATCCCAACGGTAATATTGTCAGGAAGTGCAGACTGTGTCCAACGGCTCTATTTTTGTCTCTAACGGCTATATTCTTGTTTCCACGCCATCTAAAGCTATAAAAACAAGAAGAGAGCTAGGGGAGAAATCATGGAAGTAGGAGAGATCATCTAGAAAAGAGATCTCAAAGAGATTACAAAGGAAATCTCCCATAAGCACAAAAAAGGGCCATCCAAAACGAAATAGAGAGAAGAAGAGCAACCAAGTGAATCCGAAAGCTTCCTCTCCATCCGTGTGCTGCCTCGGGGATCCTCTACTTCATGCCAAATCAGAGGAGGATCAAGTAAAGAAGAAGCCGAGCTCCTCCATCTTCAAAAACTCGTTTGAGGGCTTCTCTTTACTCTATTTGTTTATATTGTCATATTTGCTTGTTTAAGAAGCTTTGATTTGTTTTTTTATTCTTTGTTTTAATATCTTGTAACTTGATTCAATCAAGGGATTGAATCAAGGAGTTAAAGGTTTGTTGGTGAGCCAAAGGGAAAACCAACGGTGTAAGGTTTGTTGGTGAGCCAAAGAGAAAACCAACGGGATTAAGGTTTGTTGGTGAGCCAAAGGGAAAACCAACTGTGTTAGGTTTGTTGGTGAGCCGAGGGTAAAACCAACGTGTAAGGGTTTGATTGTGAGCCCGGGAAAATAATCGGGGTTGGTTCTAGTCGGTGAGCCTGGGAAAACCGACCGAGTTCGTTGTGCGCTCGTAAAACAACAAGTTGGGTTGTGAGCTTGTAAAACAACCGGCTGTAATCGGTAGGATTATAGTGAAATTCCCAAGGGGTCTTGGAGAGTGGATGTAGGTGCTGGGGTGCACCGAACCACTATATGTCCTTTGTGTTTGTAATGCCTCTAGTTATTGTCTAACTAACACACTTACTTACTTAGATAAATTGCTTGCTTAATTCTTATCCGCACATCCTTTAGTTGCAAGCATATTTAATCAAGTCGAAGTCTATACATCAAACCCTTGCTAAGTTTAACTTTCACTGTGCATCTATACAACTTAGCATAGTTAATCAAAACGTTTTAGAAGTAGCATAAAAGTTTTGAAAGACCCAATTCACCCCCCCTCTTGGCTTGTATCTACTGGGCAACAAGTGGTATCAGAGCAGGTGCTCTAAGTTTAATCATTGATCTCACAATCAAGAGCCAAAGATCATGACAACTCAAATAGATAGTTTTCTAGGAGAAGGACATTCAATTAATACACCTCCACTATTTAATGGCATAAACTATACACATTGGAAAATACGCATGCGCATCTTTATTCAATCACAAAACTATTACTTATGAAAAATCATAATAAATGATCTTCACATACTCTCTCAAACTTTTAATGAAAAGGACTTAGCACAATTGAATGCTGATGCTATGAACATATTATATTGTGCTATTCAAGAAACAAAGTTTAATGAAATTTCTGCATGCTTATCTGCTAAGGAGATCTGGGATACTTTAGAAAATATTTATGATAAATCTCAGATTAGCTCTCATGTGCTTCAATTACATTCTAACAATGAGACTGCAGAAAAAGGTGTTGAATCTCTCACCTCAGTCGAGTCGACTCCAAGTATTTCAGAGTCGACCCTCAAGATAACCGAGTCGACTCCAATAAGGTCCGAGTCGACTCCGAGGCAAATCAGCTTCCTAAAGACAAAGAAAAAGAGGAAGCAAGAAGAAAGGAAGAAAGAGATAAAAAGGAAGAAAGCCTTGACCAAGAAAGAGTCAAGCCAAAAAATAAAGGTTAGGAGCAACAATGATGATATTAGCTCCAAGAAACTACAAGAGGTAACTGACTTGTGCTTTATGGGACAAGAAGACAAGGTAAAATCTGAATCTACTCTTACCTCAAATGATTTTCAAGAAGAATTCTCTTATGATGAATTATTAAATGCTTTTCATGAGTTGTATAGTGAATGTAGAAAATTAACTGTAAAGAATAAAAATCTTAAGAAACTAAATTCTGAAAATGAAAGCTTAAGGTCATTTTCAGAAGAATTGATTCAGAAAAATCATAGCTTAATTAAAGAAAATCAAAACTTAAGTAAAGAAATTAACCAATTAAGATGTTTTATTAACAAATTCACTGTAAGTTCAGAAAGATTAAAAATGATGTTTGAAAGCCAACATGCTGATTTTGATAAATCAAAATTTAGCTTGACTCCTTCACTTAGCCATAAATCTCTAGAGAAAAAGGTTATCAATTTACCAAGCAAACCATTAAATAAGATAACTTATTTCAAAAATGAAAAGAATGGGAATAACAACTTTACCTATCGTTCTAGTATAATTAAATCAAATGGTAAAGTTATTACTATTAAACAGATATGGGTTCCAAAAGGAACCATATGTCCTAACTCTCAAGGACTCAAGCAAGCTTGGGTACCCAAAATGAGAAAATGAGGATGTACACATAGGTGTACCAAGGTACCTATGGAACATAAAGAAACTTAAAAAGTTATTAACAAAAAAATAATAATGAAATCAGTAATTCTTGCATCTCATCATTATTTGTGCTTTAGTATTTGATATGATTTGCTAGTAGTGATCAATTTTGTGATATAGAAAATACTTTTGGAAATATAATCAAATCTCTTCATTTATAGTATACTTTACTCGCTATTGGATAAGTTGCTAAATGGTTAATCAATTTAAGAACTCTATGAATTCTCTATATGCTTGATTGATAGTTATTATCCATGGCATTATTATTCATAGATATGATAATGTGTACTTGGTATGTTTTTGAATATATGCACTATGAATACCAAGATTAAAGAAACCATCTTTAGTATACAAAATCAACTCATGCTAGTATGCACTTAATCTCAAAAGACCTTGCCATAGGCTTACTTAGATTATCCTCTTAAAGGTCAAATCTTCGCTATGCATGCTAACTAAGGAAACAAACCAAAAATAATTTCTAAATCTAGAGATGTTGTTTCCAACACTAATTTTTCAAAAGCTTACATTAACCTTGTACTTGGCACTCAAATTGAAATATTTTCTGCATTGGCACAAACTCACAAAAAGCGATCAAATGATAAAGGTTTGCAAACTATGAATCACGGCATAGTTTTGAAAACCAATTTTTGTGTTAAGTTGTGCACAGAAAATAATAGTGAATACAATTGTTTCTGCACCAAGAACACTATAAGTAAAATAGAATTAATAGAATCTTTGAAGAATTGAAAAAGGCAATGTTGTGTGATAGTCATCTACTTAAATGATTTTTAAAAGCTATCATCAATACTTGTCATACATATGACTTCTATTAGATCTATTTTTGATGAAAACTTCTTTTGATCTTCTGAAAAATAGAAAATGAACTATTGCGTATCTCTCATATTTTTCAGTCGTACATGTTATGCTTGATATGTTCTCTAGAAAAGTAATGCCAAATCTAATAAAGATATTTTTATCCTTGGATATCATTCATCAAGCAATGCATATAGAACATTCATGAAAAATTCTAGTTGTAGAAGTATCAATTTATTTTATTCTTTATGAGACTAATGATGTATTATCAAAATACTAAAATCAAATTATATGGTTAATCTTTTACATATACACTTAATGATGACTACTAAAAGATTAAATCAAGAAAAGATGAAATAGATCTTGATAAGATTCTTGCATGATTAGAAGTAAAAATCACCTTTATCATTTGTTTGCTTTATAGACGTTATATCAAATGAGTGCGTAGAATGGACTCCTATGTGCTTACTTTATATATGTTAGATAATCACCATATTTGAAAACACTCATTACAAATATGATAAAGCATTATATGATTTGAAACAAGCATCAAAAGCATGATATAAAAGCTTAAGCAACCTTTTTGATAGAAAGTAATAGTGATAAATCTATGCTTCAAAAAGAAGAATTTGTGATATCTTATTTGCTCAAAGTATACATTGATGACATCATTTTTGGTTCTACTAATGAAGATTTATATGGAGATTTTACTAAGCTCATGCAAAGTGAGTTTGAAATATGTATAATGAATGAATTAACATTTTCTCTCAAACTCCAAATTAAGACAAACAAGAAAGGGGATCTTCATTGACCAACATTAGTCCACAAGAAAACTCTGATAGAAGATTGGCATGAAGAAGGTATGTCTATGACCCCATCTTGTAGAATTTATAAAGGATGAGCAAAGTAGATCTATTGTTTAAAGCTGTATTGAAGCATGATAGAATAATTATTTTATCATACAGCTAGTAGACCAGATTGTATGCTCATTATGTGACCTTGTGCAAGACTTCAATCTAACTTTAATTAATCATATTTTATTGATAACAAATACGTCATAATCTGAATTTTGATAGAAACAAACGTTTAAGATAAGTTGATTAAAACTTAGTTAACACATCTTATTGATAATTATCTTAAGTAAATAGAATCTAAACTAAATTGATTTGACCTTGATAAATCTGTCTATTGCCTCACATGCTTGTCCTTGAACTATCTTAGTTAATGAATCTATCTCTTTAGTTCAAGTGATATGTGCTTGCTTATATTTAGGAAATCTCTTGAGTAAAGTGACTCAACATGCAACTATTGTCATATCTCATATTGAGTCATCTAATTTAAAAAAATATATATATATGTTGGATGAATGCTTTGTATCTTAAAGAAACTAATGACCTTCCTTCAAGAAAGAAAAATGAGAAATTTCAACTTGAAGGATATCTTCATGTAAGATACACTAAACATTCACATGCAAACAAGAGAGAGGATCTTCTTCAGTCAAAAGTTCACACATAAGAAATCTAGTTTGGCTTGAAGAACATATAATGAATAGGTAATTTTAGATACCTTTCTCACAAATTAATTGAGCAAAGTCAGTAACTTAAATCTTATTATGGCATGATTAAATTCTTTAATTATTAATTTTTGATATCATGTCTATATGTGTATTGACTGACTTATACTTTTAGAAACTATTTCATGGGTTGCTCAAACTAAAATATTTCTATGGCTATATCATAACCATGAAATACACAAGTATATGATTAAAACTCTGATTTAGAATGACTTGTGAGAAGCTATGAATTCTTGGGCATAATGAAAATAGTGTTTGCATGATATACCTCTATACGAAACATTTCATTATTTCTTTATTCTGCTCTTTCATGTAGATTACTTGAGAATAACAAAAAGAGAGAGAGATAAAGAAAAGAAAATGGACATTGTTCAAGAGATGAAAAATCTGAGCAAAGGCAACTACTTCAATCTTAAGGAAAAGCAAAACAAGCATAATATATTCGGCACATTTGGAAGGGATAAAATCTATAATTAATTACACTCAAACAGGGAGAGTTTGAAGTAAACATTTTAACCTTTCTATATTGCTCATCATAGGGATGGTGCCAATGGGGAGGCTAGTGGTAGTACCCGGCACTATTTGACCCAACTATTCGATGTAGGGCATATTAGGGACGGCACAAGAGGGAGGCTAGTGGTAGTACCTCGTGCCCCTTCCAACTCCACCGGATAGGGAGCAAATACAGTATAGAGCATAAGAAAGTAAAAATGAAAGACAAAGTAAATGAAAATATATAAGAAGAATCAATTCAATTTCTTTGTCACTTGGAAACACACCTTAAGGATGAAATCAATGCAAGATTATATTTAAATAGGGGGAGTTTATTTGAAAAGAATTGATTTTGATTCTTGACATGCTTGTTCTTAATGCATGACTTAACACATAATATATGTTGCATGTGGTATGATGTTTTGAATTATGGGTTCTCAATATTTTGTAATGCTCCATGCTTAGATAATTTAATTGAATGTTTGAAATACTGCATAAATTTTTGGGTATTATTGAAAAGAAATTTCAGATTTGTCGTTCACAATCATCTTTAAAATCTGAAAGTTAAATAAATTTGTAAAAAGGAGAAGAGAAAGATATCTCTATTTAGGCAGAATGAATTAATCTTGATCTATCTTTCTACTTGCCTAACTTTGATACATAATATCCTAATACTTGTTAAAATATCCTCCATTTTGTATCAAAACTCAAAATTAAATACAAAGATTCTGAAAGTGCTCTAATGTTATTGAAATATGTGTTTTCAATCTTAATGATTTAAGATGAGCTATAATGTGGAAGATACATATCTCAAAGTATGAGTTTGAAAGCCTCTATTGAAAATCCTATGTAATTCAGAATCTGATTTTGTATAAAAGCTTAAACTAAATGTGATTTTTAAATAAAGTCTTACTTTAAGAAAAACAGAATTAATTTTGATGCCTTTGGTGATTGCTCCGATACGCATCCGAAACATATCATTTCTTATCTTCAAAGTATACTAATATTGGTCCAAATGATGTGTCTTTCGATGATCTTGATTGCAAACAAAAGTTTCTAAATATATGATCTTATTTTGATATTAAAAAGATTTATTGTGTTTCATGAATACATTGGTGAAAAACTATGATTAAGAAATTGAGTTCTATAAATATATATACCTCAATGATCATCTATATATTTTTCTCTCCTACATTCTTAAAGATTTCCATCAGAATATCAATAGAGTGAATGATCTTAAAACTAAAAATATTTCAGTTCACTCAAATGACTCTAAAAGAAAGAAAATGTAAATGCTTTTGAAAGAAATTGAGCTTCAATTGAATCATTTTCTGATTAATACTTTTATACATTTTTTCTAAGATTAGGAGAAAGCATAACTTGTTCTTAAAGGATTAGAAAGAGTGATTACTATAAATTCTGAATAATTCTAGATCACTCTACATTCTTGATATTACAGAATTTCAGTGTTATTCACGTTTATCACTAAAATCTGAAATTCAACAATTTAAAATGATTAAAGAAGAATGCATCTTTTGAGGGGGAGATTTAGATATTCAGTATCCTATCCCAAAGACACTTTATTTTGATGCATACCTTGATTTTTATGGATTGATTTTGATGAACCTCCCTATATTACAATACTTGCTTTAATTATAAGTTTATACCTTGAGATGAGTTCTATAAAGGTTGTCTTGTCTCAAACCTTGAGTCTTATGAAAATAAGCTGAAGTATATTTTTGAGATTGACAATCTTATTGAACATTATCTTAGGATTCTAAACTCTTAAATGGAATGATCAATTGAGGAGGAGAAAGAAAATTTCAGAAGGAGAGGTCTTATGGCACTTAATTACATAAATCTATAGGAGAGGGAAAGAATACTAAATGAAAAGTGATCCTAATACTCTCCAATATGTATCATCTGAAATTTAAATCTGAAAATCTTTATGATACACCTTGAGGCGTGTTATTTGGTTAGTATATCTTATGCATCACTCATGAACCAAATTACAAATCTTAAGAGCCTCTAATTTAATAAAACAGGGGGAGAACAATGTATTAAATTTTCTTGAGTATCTCTTAGAAAATCTATTTTGAACCTCACTAATGAGTTTTAATTGGCTTGCTCTTTAGAACTTCTATTTTGTGCCAATTCATCATTTTATGTATCAAATTATGCTTATTTTCTAAAGAAATAAAAGAAAGTCTTTAAAAGAGCTCAAAGGTGTATCAAAAATTGCATAAACTCATATTTTGGTATTTGTGCCCCAATGCTCTTATTATCATATAAGAACTTTGAAGTCATTAAGAATTAATGATCCAACATGATGATATGTTTTTCCAAATATATAAGTTTTGATCTTTTACTATGAAAATTAATTAAATTGCTCTCATGTTGATAAAATACTTAATAGATTGGGCAAAAGGTCTTAAATGAACAAGCTTTCATACTTAGTGAAGAGAGGTTAGATTTCCACTCATATTTTTCCTTGAATATCATTTGTGGTACTTCTTGAATTAACCTAAGGAAGATTCCACCTATACTTGATTAGAAAACTATCTGTGGTATCAAATTAAAAAAACCTCTTGAATTCACACTCGATGTGTTCTGCTCTGATCTTTGTGCTTAATGTTTCACTATCTTTTTGATGTTGTCAAAAAGGGGGAGAAATATCTAAGTATATGCTATATATACTCATAATGCTTTATTACTTTGAATTGAATACAAATCAGCTTAAAATTTAAATATGTTAATTGTGTTAAGCTGATTAAATCTAAAGCATTATCATGAAGTATGTTTTTTACATATATATGTTTTCTACTTCATGCAACTTAGCTATGTATTACTTCTAGAAATCAATATCTTTTATATTGCATATACTCCAAGTTTTGTCATCATCAAAAAGGGGGAGATTGATGACCCAAAGATTGATTCATAGATTGATTTTGATGATCACAAAACCTTGAAGTATAGATACTAATGTTTATGTTGCAAGGAGAAAGATATTTATTTTGCAAGGAACATAGCAAGTTGGGAGAACACAAGAAGGCCTCCAAAGCTCTCAAGTCGGAAGAAAGCTACAATTTATTGGCCCAAGCTTAAAGTTCAAAGAATTCAAATTGGAGGAGTAAAATCAAAGAAAAAAAATTCAAAAGAATAGTCTTCGAGTCGACTCCTGAAGAATTCGAGTTGACTCCAATGTTTACCGAGTCGACTCCGGGGAAGTATGAGTCGACTCCTAGGAGTCACAGGCAGAAAAGTCAGAGAGCAGTTTTCGGGTCTGAGATTCGAGTCGACTCCAGTGGAACGCGAGTCGACTCCGATGGTTGGTAGGTCGACTCCAAAGAAAGCAAGAGTCGACTCTCAGCGGAACACAAGGAAAAAGTCAGAGAGCATTTTTGGGACTCTGAGATTCGAGTCGACTCCCGCATTGCACGAGTCGACTCCGAGACTCCGCGACCATCAATAGACAGAAAACCAAGTTACTGCCTCTGAGATTCGAGTCGACTCCCAGACAGCTCGAGTCGACTCCAAGGCAGCGCTACACCAAGATGGCAGAAGGCTGTGTTTCGCAAACTGAGAGCCGAGTCGACTCCAAGGAAGTTCGAGTCGACTCCAAGACTGGACGAGCCAAAAGACAGAGGATCGGGAGTTCGGGCTCTGAGATTCGAGTCGACTCCCAGGACAGTCGAGTCGACTCGAGAGGACAAAATTCAAAATTGGATCCACGGACTTCAGTGGATGAGCCGACTCCGAAATTGCCAGGTCAGCTCCAGAAGTTGGCGAGTCGACTCCAGGTTAAGCCGAGTCGACTCCCAGTCAAGGCATGCACTTTAATTCAAATTTGGAACAGTGGCCGAGTCGTCTCCAGTAAAGCACGAGCCGACTCTTGCAACAGGCGAGTCGACTCCTGATCGCGCGAGTCGACTCCGATCCCAACGGTAATATTGTCAGGAAGTGCAGACTGTGTCCAACGGCTCTATTTTTGTCTCTAACGGCTATATTCTTGTTTCCACGCCATCTAAAGCTATAAAAACAAGAAGAGAGCTAGGGGAGAAATCATGGAAGTGGGAGAGATCATCTAGGAAAGAGATCTCAAAGAGATTACAAAGAAAAGCTCCCATAAGCACAAAAAAGGGCCATCCAAAACGAAATAGAGAGAAGAAGAGCAACCAAGTGAATCTGAAAGCTTCCTCTCCATCCGTGTGCTGCCTCGGGGATCCTCTACTTCATGCCAAATCAGAGGAGGATCAAGTAAAGAAGAAGCCGAGCTCCTCCATCTTCAAAAACTCGTTTGAGGGCTTCTCTTTACTCTATTTGTTTATATTGTCATATTTGCTTGTTTAAGAAGCTTTGATTTATTTTTTTATTCTTTGTTTTAATATCTTGTAACTTGATTCAATCAAGGGATTGAATCAAGGAGTTAAAGGTTTGTTGGTGAGCCAAAGGGAAAACCAACGGTGTAAGGTTTGTTGGTGAGCCAAAGGGAAAACCAACGGGATTAAGGTTTGTTGGTGAGCCAAAGGAAAAACCAACTGTGTTAGGTTTGTTGGTGAGCCGAGGGTAAAACCAACGTGTAAGGGTTTGATTGTGAGCCCGGGAAAACAATCGGGGTTGGTTCTAGTCGGTGAGCCTGGGAAAACCGACCGAGTTCGTTGTGCGCTCGTAAAACAACAAGTTGGGTTGTGAGCTTGTAAAACAACCGGCTGTAATCGGTAGGATTATAGTGAAATTCCCAAGGGGTCTTGGGGAGTGGATGTAGGTGCTGGGGTGCACCGAACCACTATATGTCCTTTGTGTTTGTAATGCCTCTAGTTATTGTCTAACTAACACACTTACTTACTTAGATAAATTGCTTGCTTAATTCTTATCCGCACATCCTTTAGTTGCAAGCATATTTAATCAAGTCGAAGTCTATACATCAAACCCTTGCTAAGTTTAACTTTCACTGTGCATCTATACAACTTAGCATAGTTAATCAAAAAGTTTTAGAAGTAGCATAAAAGTTTTGAAAGACCCAATTCACCCCCCCCTCTTGGCTTGTATCTACTGGGCAACAGGGAGATATGTCGACTTCGACTATCTCTCCCGGGAAGGGTTCACTATAAGTGATAGACTTAGGGCCCAGGGCTTAGAGTACTTCCTCACCTTAGATCTCCCCACATATCCAGGGCTCATTAGAGAGTTTTACGGTACCGTCCATCGGGGCGATGGGGGTATCGAGGGCACGGTAGCCGGTGTCCCTCTGTTCATTACGGAGGATCTTATTGCCCACATCCTCCACCTTCCACTAGTAGGGGTGGCTCCCACACATCCCGAGGACAGGGTTGAGGCCCTTACGGCCGTTCTAGGGCATCCACCCCAGTCACCCTTAGACGAGGTATCCGCTAGCTCACTTCCGATTGAGATGCGGATCCTCCTAAGTATATTGTCTAGGTCCATCTTCCCTAAGACCGGGAGATTTGACTTTGTATCTGAGAGAGACCTAGCTCTCATGTTCTACATGCTTCATGACACCCCAATCAACTTCCCCAAACTCATATATCGATACATGTGTGAGCCACTAGACAGACCTAGGCTCACTTTGCCCTACGGTATGGTCTTCACCTTGTTATTTAGGGAGTACGAGATTCCTATCCCTGAGGGGGAACCCTTTCGCGCATTGCGATGGACTGATCGCACGCGTGCAGGGACCCTACACAGGATGGGTTTTCGGAAGAGAGAGGGGACATGGGTTAGGAAGTCTTCCATCACCACACAGACCACCAGACCTTCCCCCAGTCCTGAGCCAGACTCTGACCTTCCCGACTTACCAGACTTTCCATCCACTTCTGCTCCTACCACCTCCGCCGGACCCTCCTCCTCGGCTCCACCATCCATGGAGGTCCGCATCGCTCCTGAGCAGCTCCGGGAGCTGCGGCAGGAGATAGTCCGAGATCTGAGGGATGAGTTGCTTCGGGAGCTCCGAGGTTCGGTGCCTGCTCCCTCTCCCGCTCCATCTTCAGCGTTGGTCCCTTCCCTGACGGCCATGACTGACATGACGGCTCATGTGCGGGAAGAGATTTACAACATGAGGACTTTGCTCCAGGCCCAGTTTCATAGCATGAGTGAGGTCACGAGCACCACTCGACAGATGAGGGAGGACATCGGTCATGACATGCACACCACTACCGAGGGGGCCGAGCGCTTGTCGAATGTGCTCATCGACAAGCTGGACGCACTTCAGACGTCGGTGACTGAGCTCTCTACTACACATAGCAGAGCCACTTCGTCCATTATCACTCAGCTCGGGCATGCTACAGATGCAGTCACCCTCCTCATGGAGCAGAGCAGATTGAGAGGAGGAGCTACATCCTCGAGAGGAGGAGCCACGTCCTCGAGAGGAGGAGATACATCTTCGAGAGGAGGAGCTACATCCTCGAGGAGACCATAGCTACTTTTTGTGTTTTGTTTTGACTGTATTGTTTTGCCTTATTTTTTGTACTCTCAAATGTATTTACATGCAAATCAATACAATGAGTAGCCATATTTTCTTCAATTCTGTGCCATTTGATGATTGATTGGTTGTGCCATTGATTGTGTGTGCTTACCTTCTTTTTGATATGATGACAAAAAGGGGGAGAAATATGTATAAAATATGTAAAAGGAATCAATGAAAATAAAAAAAAAACTGTTAAAACACACAAAATTTGTTCTAAGTGGATTTGGTACCTCGAGGCTCATTATCTCTCTTTTGGGGCTCCTAATGGAGTAATCTCCAGAATCTATTCAAGGGATATTCGGAGATTAGCTGAATCCTACTCAAGAACAAATTGACAGATTTTCCCTCTAAAAACAAAAATTCAGTTCAAAAACTTCAAAGCATTAAAAGAAAATTCAGAGAATCAAAACATAGTAGAATGCATATGTTGAGGGGGAGAATCTGAATATTAATCAAGCTAAATCATTAAAGATATATAAGCCAAACAATTGATTGTATAATATGAAGGCTTATATAATTCCAAATGAAAGGGGGAGCTTTAACTCCAAAATTTATTGTTTCACTCCTTTCAAGCTTGGATAAATTGAATTACCAGACATTTGAATTCAATTATGGATTTTATTTCATTGTTTATTGAGCAATTCACTTTACATATACTCAATGTTTTGTCATCATCAAAAAGGGGGAGATTGTGGAGTGATTGATTAAAACCCTATTTGATTTTGATGAGCTCAAAGCATTTGAGTATATCTCTTGTTTACTAATTGTTGCTGGGGGTCCAAACCGAGAACGATTGGCACAGCGGTATGAACGGGGTTTCCTTGGAATTACTTCGGTTGCGCTCCACCTTCCGCCGGGAAACCTGCAAGCAAGCCTCGCACCACCACCGGGGTAGTGGGGGCCCTCCGACGATCAAGTTAGGGGAGATCGAAGGAGAAGAAGAGGTAGCAGGTAAGATAATACTCTGGAAAATCTTGCTTACCCTCCCCCTTCCCCCCCAGCCGCATATATATCAGGCTGGAGGGTTTTTCCGGAGATTGGTCATCGTGTGGCGCGATGGGGTTGCCACTGACATGGTCGTTACAGGGCGTGGTGGGGTGGCGCTGGGTACGGCTATGGCAGGGCGTAGTGGAGCTCCGCTTTGCACGGCTGTTACAGGAGATCGTGGGACAGCGCCGGATACGGCCGTTGCAGGGAGTAGTGGAGCAGGGGGCCGCGGCGTGCCTCAGGGGAACAGTCTGTTGTTGTCAGGAGTTTGCCGACTCGGGGTCGGATCGCTGGATCAAGGGGCAGCCGACTCGGGGTCGGGCTGTGGAGCCGAAGATATCCGACCCGAGGTCGGATTGCTGGATCAAGGGGCAGCCGTAGTCTTCCTGGGCGCGCGTGCCGGTCACGTGGGGCATGGTGGCTAAGTTCCCCCGTAACAGTAGCCCCCCACTTCCGAGCCTGGAACCAGGAGGGGAACGGGTGAAGGGAGTGACGCTTCGAGATTGCCGCCATCCCTCGGAAAGGCGCGCGCGCTCCGAGCTTCCCACCTTCTTTATGGCGTATGGCGGTTGTCGCTGATCTGGCGGTCTGCGGATTTCGGCGGACATCCTTCCTTAATGGCGTCGATTCGCCTTTGGGGCGCGAACGATCCTTCGGCAGCCAGGCGTCCTCTGGCGTCACCGAGGCGTCACCCGCCTTTCCGCCTATTTAACCGGGGGCCCTTCCCCCGTTCGCCTTTCTCTTCACAGGCATCCTCGAGTTTCTCCCTTGTGCTGCTGCCGTTGCCGTCGGACTGTTCGTTCGCTCCTCCTTTGACGCTCTCGGAGCCGTTCTGCTGAGGGTCTCCTCCGAGGCGGACGACCGGATTATGGCGAAGGTCGTGGAAGCGAAAGCTCAGATTACGGAGCGAGCGGAGGCGGCGCTGGCCGAGAAGAGCGCGGAAATCGGGCGTCAGGCGGTACAGGCCTATCGTCAGTCTGCCGAGTTCATCCGTGACATGTCGGACGCGGGGTCCGACTCCTTTGCCTTAGGCTTCGATGAAGGCCTGGCAAGGGTGTCCGCTAAATACCCCGGAATTGACCTGAGTGGGGTCTCCCTCCTCGACTCCCCTCCGATGCCATTGCCTGCCGATTCTCCAACCGTCTCCCTACCCTTCGCGGATGTGCTCGCCGTTCCAGACCCAGGGGTTCCTCCAAGCTGACTCTCTGTACTTTTCTTTATTCTTTTCTTTGTATGTTGGCGTTTTGCCATGTTGTATGGGTCTCGGCCCTGATGCAACGAAAGTTAATGCAAACAAAGTGTTTCCTCATTTCACTTTCGTCCTTCCTCTTTTTAACTCCTGGTAGCGTCTCGCCGACTCCTGACACTTGAAGTTCCTCCGGCGCTAGGCCAGGCATCCGAGGGTTAGGCCTCAGGAAATTCTTCCGGCGCTAGGCCAGGCATCCGAGGGTTAGGCCTCAGGAAATTCTTCCGGCGCTAGGCCAGGCATCCGAGGGTTAGGCCCCAAGAAATTCTTCCGGCGCTAGGCCAGGCATCCGAGGGTTAGGCCTCAGGAAATTTTTCCGGCGCTAGGCCAGGCATCCGAGGGTTGGGCCTCAGGATATTCTTCCGGCGCTAGGCCAGGCATCCGAGGGTTAGGCCTCAGGAAATTCTTTCGGCGCTAGGCCAGGCATCCGAGGGTTGGGCCCCAGGAAATTCTTCCGGCACTAGGCCAGGCATCCGAGGGTTGGGCCTCAGGAAATTCTTCCGACGCTAGGCCAGGCATCCGAGGGTTGGGCCTCAGGAAATTCTTCCGGCGCTAGGCCAGGCATCCGAGGGTTAGGCCTCAGGAAATTCTTCCGGCGCCAGGCCAGGCATCCGAGGGTTAGGCCTCAGGAAATTCTTTCGGCGCTAGGCCAGGCATCAGAGGGTTAGGCCTCAGGAAATTCTTCCGGCGCTAGGCCAGGCATCCGAGGGTTAGGCCTCAGGAAATTCTTCCGGCGCTAGGCCAGGCATCCGAGGGTTAGGCCTCAGGAAATTCTTCCGGCGCTAGGCCAGGCATCCGAGGGTTAGGCCTCAGAAAATTCTTCTGCTGGTCAGCCAAGGCTGGCGCAAGCCGAGGCGACCGGTCGGGGCTTCAGGCTAGTCTGCTCCCGGGATGATCATCGGGTTAGCCTGGCATCCGAGGGCCGAGCCTCGGGAATTCCGCTCGTTGGTCGGCCAAGGCTGGCGCAAGCCGAGGCGACCGGTCGGGGCTTCAGGCTAGTCTGCTCCCGCGATGATCATCGGGTTAGCCTGGCATCCGAGGGCCGAGCCTCGGGGAATTCCGCTCGTTGGTCGGCCAAGGCTGGCGCAAGCCGAGGCGACCGGTCGGGGCTTCAGGCTAGTCTGCTCCCGGGATGATCATCGGGTTAGCCTGGCATCCAAGGGCCGAGCCTCGGGGAATTCCGCTCGTTGGTCGGCCAAGGCTGGCGCAAGCCGAGGCGACCGGTCGGGGCTTCAGGCTAGTCTGCTCCCGGGATGATCATCGGGTTAGCCTGGCATCCGAGGGCCGAGCCTCGAGGAATTCCGCTCGTTGGTCGGCCAAGGCTGGCGCAAGCCGAGGCGACCGGTCGGGGCTTCAGGCTAGTCTGCTCCCGGGATGATCATCGGGTTAGCCTGGCATCCGAGGGCCGAGCCTCGGGGAATTCCGCTCGTTGGTCGGCCAAGGCTGGCGCAAGCCGAGGCGACCGGTCGGGGCTTCAGGCTAGTCTGCTCCCGGGATGATCATCGGGTTAGCCTGGCATCCGAGAGCCGAGCCTCGGGGAATTCCGCTCGTTGGTCGGCCAAGGCTGGCGCAAGCCGAGGCGACCGGTCGGGGCTTCAGGCTAGTCTGCTCCCGGGATGATCATCGGGTTAGCCTGGCATCCGAGGGCCGAGCCTCGGGGAATTCCGCTAGTTGGTCGCGCGCCTATCACTTGCCGCTCGACGGGGTTTCTCCGTGGCCAGCTGCGATCGTGTTTCTTCTCCTCTCGAAGTGTCACCTGGGGAACACCAGAAGGCCATTAAATGCTAATTGAGGCGTTACCTGGGAAATCGGACCGGCCAGTTGCTGCTTGCGAGGAGTGCCAGTTAAGCGGCCGCAATACGTGCGTTCTTCGAGGCGGATGCGGCCTGGGCGCATGCGGAGATACGGGGGCCGCGGGATACACGCCGCCCGAAGTGTCCTGCACGAAGAATACAATTAAGGAGAACGACGCTTAGGAGATCGTGGGGGGATAAGCCTCGAGAGCCGGAACGGCTCCGGATTTGATGTGCCTGCATTTATTGGAGCCACCCGCATCGGAACGACCGGGGGGCCACAGTTTGGCTATAAATATAAGCGTAGGTGCGGTGGAGCCTGCCAAGCCACCGAGCTTGATCTTCATCTTCAGGGAGGATCCCTTCGGCGAGGTAGGCGACGAGCGGGTCCATCCAAGACGGCTCCGGATCAATCGCCATCACCGCTCCAGCCTCGCCGATGCTCGGGGCATCCAGGGTCTCCAGGTAGATTGCCCTCGACAAGTTGTGCGCCTCTGCGCCCACCAAGCGGGACAACCTGTCGGCCCTGGCATTTTCGCTTCTGGGGACCTGCTGGAGGTCGACGCTGCCGAGGTCGGGAATGAGTGCTTGCACCTTCCGGACGTAGTTCTGCATGGTCGGGCTCCGAGCCTCGAACTCCCCACGGACCTGCCCGACCACCAGCTGGGAGTCGGTGAAAACCTTCAAACGCCGGATGCCGAGCTCCCCGGTGAGTTTGAGTCCTGCGACTAGGGCCTCGTACTCCACCTCGTTGTTGGTCACTGGAAATCCAAACCTCAAGGCATACTCGGCTATCACTCCATCAGGACTGGTAAGGACCAGCCCGGCTCCTCCACCCTCGGGGTTCGACGACCCATCGATGTGAAGCATCCAGGTCGGGAGGTCGAGGCTGGGCGTTTCCGACGGTCTAGGCTCCGCCTCCTGCACCGTGCACTCAGCGAGGAAGTCCGCGAGCACCTGGGCCTTGATGGCGGGTCGAGGCTGGTAGCGGATGTCGAACTCACCGAGTTCTACTGCCCACTTCACCAGCCGTCCCGCATTCTCGGGGTTGCTGAGGATCTGTCGTAGTGGTTGATCAGTTAAGAGGGTGACAGAATGGGCCTGAAAATAGGGGCGGAGCCTCCTGGTCGCGGTCAGCAGCGCGAAGGCGATCTTTTCAGCCTTCGTATACCGCGTCTCGGCATCCCGTAGGACCCGGCTGATGTAGTACACGGGCTTCTGGAGCTTTGCCTCTTCCCGAACCAGCACCGCACTGACCGCGGTTGGGGAGACCGCCAGATAGAGGTAGAGCATCTCCCCTTCTTGCGGCTTGGACAGCAGGGGAGGAGACGCCAGGTATTCCTTGAGCTGGTCGAATGCTGCTTGACATTCGGCCATCCAGAGGAAGTCTTTCGGGCATTTTAACACTTTGAAGAATGGTTGGCAGCGTTCGGCCGATTTTGCCACAAATCGTCCGAGCGCGGCGACCCTTCCAGCGAGCTCCTGAACCTCCTTCACTTTGGTCGGAGGGGACATACCTTGGATGGCCTTGATTTTATCCGGGTTGGCTTCGATACCCCGCTGGTTGACAATGAAACCGAGGAACCTCCCGGCCGAAGCGCCAAAGGCGCACTTCGCTGGGTTCAGCTTCATGCGAAACTTCCGCAAGGTGGTGAAAGTCTCCTCCAGATCCACGATGTGCTGGTCTGCCTGGCGGCTCTTCACCAGCATATCGTCCACGTACACCTCCATGTTCCGGCCGATTTGCTCTTTGAAGATTTTGTTGACGAGGCGCTGGTAAGTGGCGCCAGCATTCTTCAGACCGAAGGGCATTACCTTGTAGCAGTACAGCCCCCGGTCTGTTATAAAGGCAGTTTTCTCCTCGTCCTGTGGGGCCATCATTATCTGGTTGTAACCGGAGAAGGCGTCCATGAAAGACAGCAGCTGATATCCGGAAGTCGCGTCGACCAGTTGGTCTATCCGCAGAAGCGGAAAGCTATCCTTTGGGCACGCCTTGTTCAGGTCGGTATAGTCGACGCACATCCTCCACTTCCCGCTCGCCTTTCGGACAAGTACGACATTTGCCAGCCACTCGGGGTAACTCACCTCCCTTATGAATCCTGCCTCCAAGAGCTTGTCTACCTCCTGGTCGACCACCCGGATCCGATCCGGGGCACAGTGTCTCTTCTTCTGCTTCACTGGCCGGTGGGTCGGGTCGACGTTGAGGGCGTGAGAAATGACCTCCGGGTCGATCCCAGGTACATCGGCCGCCGACCAGGCAAATACATCGGCATTGGCTCGGAGGAATTCCACCAACCGGGCCCGAGCTCCCGGGTCGAGATTGGCGCCGACCCGGACCGCCCGGTCCCGGCGGCCTTCCTCGAGGGGAACTTCGACCACACCCTCGGCCGGCTCCCCCTGCCGCAAGGCCACCTCGTCTCTGGCATCAAGGGACTCGACGTTGAGGGCTTCTGCGGGCTTCTTCCCTTTGAGGGTCGCTAAGAAACATTGCCGTGCGGTCGGTTGGTCACCTCGGACCTCCCCGATCCCGACCGTCGTGGGGAACCGCATGAGCAAGTGGTACGTGGAGACCACCGCGCGAAGGGCATTCAGCCCGGGTCGTCCGAGGATAGCGTTGTAGGCCGAGGGAACACGGACGACCAAGAACCCGAGTCGCACCGTGGCTTCTGCGGGTGCGACGCCCGCAGTCACAGGCAGCTCAACGACACCTTCCACCGGGACAGCGTCGCCGGTGAATCCTATGAGGGGGGTGGATATTTTGCGCAACGATTGTCTGGACAAGCCCAGCTTTTGGAAGGCCTCGTAAAACAAGATATCAGCTGAGCTTCCACTATCCACAAGAACACGCCTTACATCATAGTTTGCCATAGTGAGGGAGATTACCATGGCATCATCGTGGGGGGTCTGAACCCCTTTACATCCTCATCACAAAAGGTGATTACATTGCCGACCCTCTGCCTCTTTGCGACGGCCGCACCTGACGCCTCCGTCGAGCCCCTGCGTTCCTCACGGGCCGGGGCAGCCCCCAGTGATAGTGTGGATCACGCCCGCAACGGGTCAATTCTGCTCCCGAGGCTCCGGAGGAGCCGGGTCGGCCGGACGCGGGTCTGCGGGGGGACGTCGGTCGCTCACATATCGACCGAGACGCCCCCGGCGGATGAGAGCCTCGATCTCGTCCCGAAGCTGGAAGCAGTCTTCTGTGTCGTGGCCGTGGTCTCGGTGGTACTCACAGTACGCCCGGGAGGGCCTCTTCCCAGGGATCTTTTGCATCTGTCTCGGGCCGGGAGTCCTCCCGCCCCTTGATCTCCATAAGGATCTGGGCCCGGGGAGTCAGGAGAGGGGTGTACCGGTTGAAACGTCGGGGCGGAGAATGAGGGCGTGGGGCGCCGTGGTTCTTCGCCGGCGACGGGCTTCTGCGCCGACGCTGGGGCGTCGGGCTCCTCCTCTGGCGTGCCTCTTTCCGCCTTTTCTTCCCAAGCTTTGGAGGGATCTCGGCGGCCTCCTTGCTCCGGTGGGCGGCCGCCTCCTCGGCGTCCGCATACTGGTTCGCCCGGGACAACAGCTCTGGGAAGCTCTACGGCAGGCGTTTGTCCAGGGAGAAGGTGAGTCTGCCCTTTCGGAAGCCACGCTTCAGGGCTGAAAGAGCTACCTCTTGACTCAGGTTCCGGACCTCCAGCGTAACCCTGTTGAATCGGGTAAGATAATCCCGCAGGCTTTCTCCCTCGTTTTGCCGGACATCAAAGAGGGAGTCGGAGACCAGTCGCCGCCGGCTACTGACGGCGAAATGAGTGACGAAGAGGCGAGTGAACTGGTTGAAGGACCGGATTGAGTCAGCCTCCAGCCCGGCGAACCACGC
The DNA here is from genome assembly GCF_009389715.1 of Phoenix dactylifera. Lineage (NCBI taxonomy): Eukaryota > Viridiplantae > Streptophyta > Magnoliopsida > Arecales > Arecaceae > Phoenix > Phoenix dactylifera. Next base: position 100,556 of record NW_024068033.1, on the reverse strand, counting down.
CCTCGCCGGGCCACGGAGGGTTGCCGGGAAAGCCTTGCAGAGAAGGGGATCTGATGCTCCGTGGAGGAGCATAAGGGTCCTGAAACTCTCGACGTGATCCCACGGGTCCGCCGCCCCGTCATAGGGCTCGATCGCCGGCATTTTTGAACCCCGGCGGATTCGGGGTCCGCAGGATCCTCGAGGCAAGCGCCGGCTGGGAGGAGATCTCTAAGTCGGCGAAGGGATCTTTGGAATGGCCCTTCAGGACCTGGAGTTGTCGGTGGAGATCGTCCACCCGCCGGTCCAGGGAGCGCGACCGGTGGGTGGGAGACAAGGGGCGGCGAGAGGGGGACCGACTGGAGCGCGGGTTCCTCGAGGACTGGGGGGTCTGGGAACGCGCCCGGGCTCGCTCTCGGACCCCGCGCAGCTCCGGCGGAAAGGTCCCGGCAGAATGGAGCGTGCTCGAGAATCCTCCTCGCTGCCGGCGCTCCTCCCCATGGGAGAGGAAGGAGCGCGGGTTGAGGAGGACAGGCGAATGCTCAGGCAGCGGCGGCTCCTGAACCCGCTGCGGCGCCCGAGACATCGCACCCTGCAGATTCTGCACTGCCTCCGCGAGGGTGCGAACCTGCTGGGTTAGCTGGTCGAACTGGGCGGCTTCGACCGTCTGAACGGGCGGTGGGGAGGTGGAGTGTTGCTGAGAGTGTGTTGGAGATGCAGCGGCCCTCCGGCCAGAGGCGCGAGAGGCCCGCGACCGGAAGCATTGGAAGCTCCACGACCACCTCGCCGTGCCATTACGATCGCTCTGAGATCCGGGCCCTCCTTCTAGCGCCAACTGTTGCTGGGGGTCCAAACCGAGAACGATTGGCACAGCGGTATGAACGGGGTTCCCTTGGAATTACTTCGGGTTGCGCTCCACCTTCCGCCGGGAAACCTGCAAGCAAGCCTCGCACCACCACCGGGTAGTGGGGGCCCTCCGACGATCAAGTTAGGGGAGACGAAGGAGAAGAAGAGGTAGCAGGTAGATATACTCTGGAAAATCTTGCTTACCCTCCCCTTCCCCCCCCCCCAAGCCGATATATATCAGGCTGGAGGGTTTTTCCGGGGATTGGTCATCGTGTGGCGCGATGGGGTTGCCACTGACATGGTCGTTACAGGGCGTCGTGGGGCGGCGCTGGGTACGGCCTATGGCAGGGCGTAGTGGAGCTCCGCTTTGCACGGCTGTTAAGGGGATCGTGGGACAGCGCCGGATACGGCCGTTGCAGGGAGTAGTGGAGCAGGGGGCCGCGGCGTGCTCAGGGGAACAGTCTGTTGTTGTCAGGAGTTGCCCGACTCGGGTCGGATCGCTGGATCAAGGGGCAGCCGACTCGGGGTCGGGCTGTGGAGCCGAAGATATCGACCGAGGTCGATTGCTGGATAGGGGCAGCCCGTAGTCTTCCTGGGCGCGCGTGCCAGTCACAGAGGGGCATGGTGGCTAAGTTCCCCCAGTAACACTAAGAATTCAATTAAGTGTTTCAGTGAAAATCTTGTCTAAGTGTCTCTAGACTTAGTTCTAATATTTTGGATAAGTTAAGAAGTCAGCTTGAACCAAAGTCTGAGACTCGAAGTCGACTCCAGAGTATCACGAGTGACTCCAAGCGTATCAAGTTCACTGGCACGGGCTCGAGTCGACTCCGGATAAGTACGAGTCGACTCCGACTCTTAGAACAGACGACGAACAGAAAGCATCAACTCAAAAACCTGTCAGCGAGTCTGACTCCTGAAGTGCCGCGAGTCGACTCCGATGTTCACCGAGTCGACTCCAGGGTAGCAAGAGTCACTCCAAGGAGCCACAGGCAGAAAAGTCATGAGAGCAGTTTTCGGATCTGAGATTCGAGTCGACTCCAGTGGAACGCGAGTCGACTCCGATTGTTGGCAAGTCGACTTCAAAGAAAGTGAGAGTCGACTCTCAGAGGAACACAAGGAAAAAGTCAGAGAACGTTTTTCGAACTCTGAGATTCGAGTCGACTCCCGCAATACGCGAGTCGACTCCGAGACTCCGCGACACAAAGAAGCAGAAGACCCAATTTACTGTCTCTGAGATTCGAGTCGACTCCCAGACAGCTAGAGTCGACTCCAAGGCAGCTTACATCAAAAAAGACAGAAGACAGTGTTTCGGAAACTGAGAGCCGAGTCGACTCCGGGGAAGTTCGAGTCGACTCCAAGACTGGACGAGGCAAAAGACAGAAGATAGGGAGTTCGGACTCTGAGCGCCGAGTCGACTCCCAGGATTGTCCGAGTCGACTCGAGTGGACCAAAATTCAAAAATAGATCCACGGACTCCATGGGATGAGCCGACTCCGAGAAAGCCAAGTCAGCTCCACGAAGTTGGCGAGTCGACTCCAGGTCAAGACGAGTCGACTCCCAGTCTAAGAGGCTACTTTAATTCAAATCCAAAACAGTTGCCGAGTCGACTCCAGAAAAGCATGAGTCGACTCCCGCTACAGCCGAGTCGACTCCTGATCGCGCGAGTCGACTCCAACCCACCAACGGACATATTGTCAGGTGTGCAGAGTGTGCAGAACGGGCAGAAAAAGTCTCTAACGGCTAGTTTCCGTGGGGGATGGCTTAAATAGCCACAGAGGACTGTAGCAAGGCAGAGAACAACCATTCCACTCAAAGTAATCAAGCTTTCAATCTCTGCAACTGTTTTCAACGAAAAGAGGGAAGAGCACATTAACTGCATCCACCTACTTCTTCCCAACATTGAAAGAGCCTCCTCCTGCATTCAAGTCGACAGACATTCAAGAGGAGACCCGAAGTTCAAGAAGCCCTCCTCTACTCCAACTCAAACGTGTTTGAGGGCTTCTTAACTTCTTTTGTTATATTGTTATTTATCTGCTTTTGAGAAGCTGTTTTTCTGTTTGTTCTTTTATCTACATCTTGTCTTTGCTTGGTTCAATCGGGGGATTGAATCAAGGGTATAGAGGTTGGTTGGTGAGCCGAGTGTAAAACCAACGTGTAAGGGTTCGATTGTGATCCCGGAAAAACAATCGGGTTGGTTCTAGTCGGTGAGCCTGGGAAAACCGACCGAGTTCGTTGTGAGCTCGTAAAACAACAAGTTTGGTTGTGAGCTTGGAAAACAACCGGCTGTAATCCAAGGGGTTATAGTGAATTCCCAAGTGAGACTTGGGGAGTGGACGTAGGAGCAAGGGTTAGCTCCGAACCACTATAAAACTTGTGTTTGTGATTGTTTGTCTCTCTTCTCTTACTCTCATTCACACAGCACATAGCAATTAATTAATCACTTGCAAAAGCATTAATTAGTCATCCACAGTTTTAATGTAAATTATTTTAAAACCCAATTCACCCCCCCTCTTGGGTTGTCTATCTGGGCAACAAGTGGTATCAGAGCCTAAACTCTTCTACCCTAAGAGTCAAAGATCAAAATGACAACCCCATTTGGATCTTCCCACATTGAGGGTCAGTCCACCCAAAGACCCCCATTCTTTAATGGATCCGACTACTCATATTGGAAGGCTAGGATGAGAATATTCATCCAAGCCCAAGACTATGAGATGTGGACCATTGTAGTAAATGGGCCATACATCCCATCCATATTATGTAGAGGGTGTCACTGTACCCAAACTAGAAAAGGATTGGGATGAACATGACATGAGAAAGGCACAACTCAATTCTAAAGCAATGAATGTGCTTTACTGTGCACTAGATAAATGAATTCAATAGAGTCTCTACTTGCAATTCTGCAAAAGAGATTTGGGATAGACTTGAAGTGACCCATGAGGGCACGAATCAAGTCAAAGAATCCAAAATAAATATATTGGTTCATAAGTATGAACTATTTAAAATGGATTCTAATGAAACAATCACTTGCATGTTCACTAGGTTTACTGACATTGTCAATGGCCTAAAAAGCCTTGGCAAAAACTATACTAACAGTGAGCTTGTCAGGAAAATTCTTCGCTGTCTACCAAGGTCATGGGAAGCCAAGGTGACGGCAATCCAAGAAGCTAAGGACTTGAACAAGCTTCCACTTGAAGAGCTCCTTGGATCCCTAATGACTCACGAGCTAACCATGAAGCAACACACGAAGAAGAGTCCTCCCATAAGAAAAAGGTAATAGCTCTTAAATCTACATCATCTAACAAGACTTGTCTTGCAGTAGCAGCAGTGAAGAAGAAGATCATGAGGGAGATGATGATGAGGCTCTTCTTGTGCGCAAGTTCAGAAAATTCATCAACCACAAGAAGTCCTATCATCAAAGGAGAGGCCCCTCAAATTCCTATCGCAAGGATAAAGGTAAGGAAAGGGAAAATGAGGGGATTGGTGCTATGAGTGCAAAAGCCGGGACACATCAGAGCTGAGTGTCCCTTACTAAGAAGGGCAGCAAGTACAAGAAGAAGAAAGCCCTTGTCACCACCTTATCGGACTCCGACGCATCATCTTCATCATCGGATGAGAACAAGAAGAAAAGGCCAATTTCTGCTTCATGGCCAATGAAAATGAGGTAACATCCGAACGCATCTAGATTTTACTTTTGATGAACTTTATGATGCATTTAATGAATTAATTGAATATAAGGCATAAATCTTAAGAATAAAGACTAAAATAGCTAACAATCAATACATACTAAAATGATAAACTAGTTAAGGATAAGGACTGTATCACCAAAGAAAATCTAGAACTTAAGACAAGCAACCAACTCTTAATTAAAAAAACTAACACCTTAAGTAAAGATAATGAAAAACTAACTAAGAAATTTCAGAACTTAAAAACATAAACAAATCTTAAACAAGGATCTCACAAAAGACTAAATGATCTAAAACAGAAAAACAAACTCTAACTAAAGAACTTGAAAATACAAACCTTTGGTTGAAAAATTTACATATAGTTCTGAAAAATTAAATATGATACTTAATAGTCAACGAGCAGTATTAATAGAGGGTTTAGGATATAAACCAAAAAATAAGCAAAAACTTCTTAGTAACTTCTTTGTTAAAGCTGGAGAAAGTAAAACTAAGAAAATAACCTGTTTTTGTTGTGGAACTATAGGACATAAAGCAAATGTGTGTAATTATAGAAAGGAAAAACAAAAGAAAAATTAAAAGGGTATGGGTTCCAAAAGGAACCAACATGACTAACCATGAAGGACCCAAGAAAACTTGGGTACCTAAGATTATATGATTTGCTTGTGTAGGAGTGTCTTGCAGCCAAGGTCAACAAAAATTGCTGGTACTTGGATAGTGGCTGCTCAAGACACATGACGGGTGACAAGGATCAATTCTTCACCCTTGAAGCTAAGAAGGGAGGTGCTGTGACTTTTGGAGACAACAACCAAGGTCACATCATTGGTATAGGTAAAGTTCAAATTACCCCTTCTACTTTTATTGATAATGTTAGATATGTTGATGGTCTTAAGCATAATTTATTAAGCATTAGTCAATTATGTGATAAGGTATGATGTTATGTTTAAACCATCACTATGCATATAACAAACCCAAATGACAATAGTTTAGTTTTTAAAGGAATAAGACGTGGGAATGTGTATGTTGTAGACCTTGAGGATCTTGCCAAACACAACCATGCTTAGTTGTTAATGAAACTAAGGACAATGATGCTAGTTGGTTATGGCACCGTAAGTTAGGTCATGCAAGCATGGACACAATATCTAAACTAGTTAAAAGAGATTCGTGATAGGTTTGCCAAAATTAAATTTGAAAAGAATAAAATATGTGAAGCATGTCAATTTGGCAAACAATCTAGGAACTCCTTTAAATCCATAAAATGTGTCTCTACTCTAGACCTCTAGAATTATTACACATGGACCTATTCGGACCAACTAGAACACAGCCTAGGTGGAAATAAATATGGTCTAGTTATTGTAGATGATTATTCTAGATACACTTGGGTTATGTTCTTAGCACAAAGATCAAGCTTTTTCAGTATTTAAAAAGTTTCATAAGGAAGTAACCAATGCTAGAGATACTTCAGTAATAGCTATTAGAAGTGACCATGGTACCGAATTTGAAAATCATTTATTTGATGAGTTTTGTAGTAAAAAGGGATAACCACAATTTTTCTGCACCTAGGACACCACAACAAAATGGAGTTGTGGAGAGGAAAAATAGAACTCTAGAGGAAATGGCTAGAACTATGTTATGTGAAAGTAACCTCCCTAAGTACTTTTGGGGAGAAGCCATTAATACTTCTTGTCATATATTAAATAGAGTTTTATTGAGACCCATTATAAAGAAAACACCTTATGAACTTTGGAAAAACAGAAAACCAAAGGTAAACTACTTTCATGTTTTTGGATGTAGGTGTTTTGTTCATAATAATGGGAAAGATAATCTAGGAAAATTTGACTCTAAATCTGATGAGGATATTCTTAGGTACTCTACAACTAGTAAAGCCTATAGAGTCTTTAATAAAAGAACCCTAGTTATAGAAGAATCTATACATGTTGTATTTGATGATTCTAGTGACATCTCTCTAGTAAGAGAGTTAATTTTGATGATGATGCTGAAATTCTTGAAGAAAAGATAGATGAGATGACATTACAAGATGATAATCAAAAATTAATTGAAGGTGCATCATCAAGCCAAGAGGCTATTGTGATCATGGGCTAACTAAAGCTTGGAGGTATGCTCACGGGCATCCTAAGGAATTAATTCTAGATGATCCATCTCAACCTATTAGGACTAGAGCATCCCTTAGGAACTTAAATAATCATCTAGCTTTGTTCTCACATTTTGAGCCCAAACACATAGAAGAAGCTGAAAAAGATGTAAATTGGATAAATGCAATGCAAGAAGAATTAAACCAATTTACTAGAAACAAAGTATGGAATCTAGTTGAAAGACCTTCTGAATATCAATTATAGGTACCAAATGGATTTATAAAAATAAACTTGATGAAAATGGAATTGTATAAGGAATAAGGCTAGACTAGTAGCAAAGGGTTATAATCAAGAAGAAGGTATAGATTTTGATGAAACCTTTGCTCCTGTAGCTAGACTTGAGGCTATTAGATTATTATTAGCATATGCATGCTCTAAGGACTTTCAAACTATTTCAAATGGATGTAAAAAGTGCATTTTTAAATGGGTATATTAATGAGGAGGTATATGTAGAACAACCTCCTGGTTTTGAAAATCATCAATACCCTAATCATGTATATAAATTGAACAAAGCACTTTATGGTTTAAAACAAGCACCTAGAGCATGGTATGAGAGGCTTAGCAAATTCCTATTAGAACATGAGTTCTCTAGGGGTAATGTAGATACAACACTTTCTGAAAAAGAAAAACAAAGATATGTATAGTACAGATTTATGTTGATGATATTATTTTCGGTGCTACTAACAATCGCCTCTGCGAAGAATTTGCTGATTTGATGCAGAGTGAATTTGAGATGAGCATGATGGGAGAGCTGAACTACTTCCTCGGGCTTCAAATCAAACAGTCTGAAGGAGGCATCTTCATCAATCAAGCCAAATATATCAAGGAGATGCTCAAGAAGTTTGATATGGAGGGAAACAAGTCAATCAGCACCCCCATGAGCTCATCATGCAAATTAGACCAAGATGAATCAGGTAAATCTGTAGATCAGAAACTATATAGAGGTATGATAGGATCTTTATTGTATCTTACTGCAAGTAGACCTGATATCATGTTTAGTGTTTGCATGTGTGCTAGATATCAGGCTAATCCTAAGGAATCACATCTAATTGCAGTTAAGAGAATTTTAAATACCTAATAGGAACTAAGAATATAGGGTTATGGTATTCTAAAGAATCTAGCCTAAACTTAATAGGATACACAGATTCAGACTTTGCTGGATGTAAACTTGATAGAAAAAGTACCAGCGGGTCTTGTCAATTTCTAGGAGAAAACTAATCTCATGGTTTAGCAAGAAACAAAACTCGGTTGCATTATCTACTGCTGAAGCTGAATATGTTGCAGCCGGGAGTTGTTGTGCTCAAATCTTATGGATCAAACAACAATTAGAAGATTATGGCATTAAACAAGATAAAATACCCATTAATTGTGATAATACAAGTGCCATTAATCTAACTAAAAATCCAATTCAGCATTCAAGAACTAAACATATTGAGATAAGACATCACTTCATAAGAGATCATGTACTGAATGGTGATGTGACACTACAATTTGTTTGTACTGATGATCAATTAGCTGACATTTTTACAAAACCCCTAAGTGAAGAGAGATTTAGTGTGCTTAGGAGGGGATTAGGAGTGATTGATCCATCCTAGTGGTAGTTTCCACTAGATTCATTGATTTTGATGATTAGATTGTGGTTAAAATAGAGTTTCTTTTCAATGATCATCAAATCAGATCATAATTTAGTGATTTTCCCTCATTCGGCACGAACATAGCATGATTTTTAGGTGCGTGCCAAAGTTCGAGACGACTCGAGTAAGTTTCAGAGTCGGCTCGTAAGGGGGAGTCGACTCGCGCATTTGCGGGAGTCGACTCGAAAGATGGCAGCAGAGGGGGAGTCGACTCGCATACAGTCGGGAGTCGACTCGAGGTCTACAGGCGCATAAGGAGAGTCGACTCGCGCATATTTGGAGTCGACTCGAGGTCGAGTCGACTCGCGACTCAGTGGAGTCGACTCGCAGTCGGGATCCGACTTTTTAACCCTAACTCATCGTTTCAAAACATTTCTTTCTCGCCGCCACTGTTCACAAGCCCTAGAGCCGACTCCTAGGTCGTCCCCGGTCGTCCCAAGCTTTTCCGTCGACCTTTTCACCGTCCATTAGGTTTTCTCCCATTCTAGGTCACTATGCGCTCGTAAAGCCGTGTCCGGAAGAGGCCCCAACCCGAGGCCGGTCCCGAGAGGCGCTCCAAGGCTCGGCACGATCCCGCGAGGCCACAACCTCCGGCTCGTTCCCCGCCGAGGGCGGTTCCCGCGAGGCCGTGCGCCGGGAAGGCGGTCTCCACCGGGAGATACGTCGATTTCGACTATCTCTCCCGGGAGGGCTTCACCATAGGTGAGAGATTGGGTCCAGGGCTTAGAGTATTTCCTTCACTTAGATCTCCCCACATACCCTGGATTAGAGAGTTTTACGGTACCGTCCATCGGGGAGATGGGGGTATCGAGGGCACGGTAGCCGGTGTCCCTCTGTTCATTACGGAGGATCTTATTGCCCACATCCTCCACCTTCCACAAGTAGGGGTGGCTCCCACACACCCGAGGACAGGACTGAGGCCCTTACGGCCATTCTAGGCATCCACCCCAGTCCCCTTAGACGAGGTATCCGCTAGCTCACTTCCGTTGAGGTGCGGATCCTCCTGAGTATTGTCTAGGTCCATCTTCCCGAAGACGGGAGCTTCGATTTTGTATCTGAGAGAGACCTAGCTCTATGTTCTATATTCTTCAGGACACCCCAATCAACTTCCCCAAACTCATTTATAGATACTGTGTGAGCCACTAGATAGACCTAGGCTCACCCTCCCTACGGTATGTGTTCACCTTGTTGTTTAGGGAGTACGAGATTCCATTCCTGAGGGGGAACCCTCGCGCATTGCGATGGACTGATCGCATGCGTCCGGGGACCCTACACAGGATGGGGTTTCGGAAGAGAGAGGGACATGGGTTAGGAAGTCTTCCATCTCCACACATACCACCAGACCTCCCTAGTCCTGAGCCAGATCTGACTTGACTTACCGACTTTCCTCCACTTCTGCTCCTACCACCTCAGCCGGACCCTCCTCCTCAGCTCCACCACCATGGAGGTCCGGATCGCTCCTGAGCAGCTCCTGGAGTTGCGGCAGGAGATTGTCCGAGATCTGGGATGAGTTGCTTCGGGAGCTCCGAGGTTCAGTGCCTGCTCCCCTCCCGCCACATCTTCAGAGTTGGTCCCTTCCTTGACAGCCGTGACTGACATGACGGCCCATGTACGGGAAGAGATCTACAACATGAGGACTTTGTCCAGGCCAGTTCTAGTATGAGTGAGGTCACGCATCACTCGGAAGATGCGCGATGACATCCGGAAGGACATGCACACCACTACCAGGGGGCCGAGCGCTTGTCGAATGTGCTCATCGACAAGCTGGACGCACTTCAGAAGTCGGTGACTGAGCTCTCACTACACATAGCAGGGCCACTTCGTCCATTATCACTCAGCTCGGGCATGTTACAGATGCAGTCACCCTCCTCATGGAGCAGAGCAGATTGAGAGGAGGAGCACATCCTCGAGAGGAGGAGCCATCCTCGAGAGGAGGAGATACATCTCGAGAGGAGGAGCTACATCCTCGAGGAGACCATAGCTACTTTTTGTGTTTTTTTGACTGTATTGTTTTGCTTTACTTATTGTATTCTCAAATGTATTTACATAAATCAATACAATGAGTAGCCATATTTTCTTCAATTCTGTGCCATTTGATATGATTGTTGTGATTGATTGTGTGTGCTTACCTTCTTTTTGATACGATGACAAAAAGGGGGAGAAATATTTAATAGATATGTAAAGGAATCAATGAAAATCAAAAAAAAAAATTAAAAAACAAATTTGTTCTTAGTGGATTTGGTACCTCGAGGCTCATTATCTCTCTTTTGGGGCTCCTAATGGAGTAATCTCCAGAATCTATTCAAGGGATATTCGGAGATTAGCTGAATCCAACTCAAGAACAAATTGACAGATTTTCCTCTAAAACCAAAAATTAGTTCAAAAACTTCAAGCATTAAAAGGAAATTCAGAGAATCAAAACATAGTAGAATGCATATGTTGAGGGGGAGAATCTGAATTTTTAAAAGCTAAATCATTAAATATATATAAGCCAAACAATTGATTGCATGATATGAAGGCTTATATAATTCCAAATGAAAGGGGGAGCTTTAACTCCAAAATTTATTGTTTCACACCTTTCAAGCTTGGATAATTAAATTACCAGACATTTGAATTCATTTATGGATTTTATTTCCTTGTTTATTGAGCAATTCACTTTACATATACTCAAGTTTTGTCATCATCAAAAAGGGGGAGATTGTGGAGTGATTGATTAAAACCCTATTTGATTTTGATGAGCTCAAAGCATTTGAGTATATCTTGTTTACTAATGAATTCAATTGAGTGTTTCAGTGAAAATCTTGTCTAAGTGTCTCTAGACTTGGTTCATAATATTTTGGATAAGTTAAGAAGTCAGTTTGAACCAAAGTCTGAGACTCGAGTCGACTCCAGAGTATTACGAGTCGACTCCAAGCGTATCAGATCACTGGCACGGGCTCGAGTCGACTCCGGATACCAGTACGAGTCGACTCCGACTGAGAACAGACAGACGAACAGAAAGCATCAACTCAAAACCTGTCAGCGAGTCGACTCCTGAAGTGCGCGAGTCGACTCCGATGTTACCGAGTCGACTCCGGGTAGAATGAGTCGACTCCAAGGAGCACAGGCAGAAAAGTCAGAGAGCGTTTTCGCCTGAGATTCGAGTCGACTCCTGTGGAACGCGAGTCGACTCCGATGGTTGGCAGTCGACTCCAAAAAAGTGAGAGTCGACTCTCAGAGGAACACAAGGAAAAAGTCAGAGAACGTTTTTCGGACTCTGAGATTCGAGTCGACTCCCGCAATACGCGAGTCGACTCCGAGACCCGCGACCCAAAGAAGACAGAAGACCAATTTACTGTCTCTGAGATTCGAGTCGACTCCCAGACAGCTCGAGTCGACTCCAAGGCAGCTCTACATCAAAAGACAGAAGACTAAGTTTCGGAAACTGAGAGCCGAGTCGACTCCGGAAGTTCGAGTCGACTCCAAGACTGGACGAGCCAAAAGACAGAAGATAGGGAGTTCGGGCTCTGAGCGCCGAGTCGACTCCCAGGATTGTCGAGTCGACTCGAGTGGACCAAATTCAAAAATAGATCCACGGACTCCATGGGATGAGCCGACTCCGAAAATGCCAAGTCAGCTCCAGAAGTTGGCGAGTCGACTCCGGGTCAAGACGAGTCGACTCCCAGTCGAAGGCTACTTTAATTCAAATCCGAAACAGTTGCCGAGTCGACTCCAGAAAAGCATGAGTCGACTCCCGCTACAGCCGAGTCGACTCCTGATCGCGCGAGTCGACTCCAACCCACCAACGGACACATTGTCAGGGTGTGAGTGTGCAGAACGGGCAGAAAAAGTCTCTAACGGCTAGTTTCCGTGGGGGTTGGTTTAAATAGCCACAGAGGACTGTAGCCAAGAGGGAACAACCATATCCACTCCAAGTAATTCAGTTATTCTGCATTGTTCTCAACGAAAGAGGGAAGAGCAGCATTAACTGATCACCTCTTTCCCAACATTGAAAGAGCCTCCTCCTGCATTCAAGTCGACTACACTTCAGAGGAGCCCGAAGTTCAAGAAGCTTCCTCTTCTCCACTTAAAAGCGTTGAGGGCTCTTAACTTCGTTATTGTTCATATTGCCATTTATCTGCTTTGAGAAGCTGTTTTTTCTGTTTGTTCTTTTTCTCTACACATTGTCTTTGCTTGTTCAATGGGGGATTGAATCAAGGTTATAGAGGTTGGTTGGTGAGCCGAGTGTAAAACAACGTGTAAGGGTCGATTGTGATCTCGGAAAACAATCGGGTTGGTTCTAGCGGTGAGCTGGGAAAACCGACGAGTTCGTTGTGAGCTCGTAAAACAAAAGTTTGGTTGTGAGCTTGGAAAACAACGGCTGTAATCCAAGGGTTATAGTGAATTCCAAGTGAGACTTGGGGAGTGGACGTAGGAGCAAGGGTTAGTCGACCACTATAAACTTGGGTTTGTGATTGATTGTCTCTCTTTCTACTCTCATATCATCCGCACATAGCAATTAATCGAACAACTTGCAAGAGCTTTATTAGTCATCACATCGTTTTAATTGTAAGATTATTTTAAAACCCATTCACCTCTCCTCTTGGGTTGTCTATCTGGGGCACAGCATATCTAACAGGTTCACTGTAGGGTAGGGTATGCATCTGCAAGGAATCTATCGACCTTGATAGAAAGGAGAGATCCTATGTGATTTATAAGACTGAGTTTCGTAAACCTCGGCCGGGCATTGACAGTGGAGAAAGAGTTCTCCACTCTCGAACTTAAGTCGAATAAATCTTATGACAGACGATGGGTTGACGGTTGTCCATGACCTCCGTCTGTGATCCACGATAGAAGAACTGTATCACATGATAACTGCACCTAGAGGTTCACCATTCTATTCTGCTGGGTAGCCACTACATGCTGCTAGGTGTCACTGGTGGATGGTGGGACTCATAGGGATTTCTTGTGATCGATAAACCTAATGAGTTGAGTTGGATCGTTCCAACCATTGAAGGAGTTTTCATGATATTGTGATGAGATCGCAATATATCACTACCAGCAGAATGAACCTATGGGTACACACTAGAAGTATTGACCGATCCGATGGTTGATCGTGATTAGGAATCACAAGTAATCAATTCGATTGATATTCAGTTGAAGAAGGAAAAAGGGAATTAATTAATTGACTTGAAACAAGAGTCCTACTTCGAGTAGGATTCCTAGAGTCCTATTGGATTAGGACTGAAATCCTAGTTGGAGTAGGACTGGGATCCTACTTGGAATAGGATTCCTACATCCTAATGAGATTAGGAGTTTTGAATTAAAATTGGATTCCTACTTGGAATAGGTTCCTAGAAGTCCTAATTGGATTAGGACTTCGAATTCAAATAAGAGTCCTAATTGGATTAGACTAAAATTAAATATGTCCTAATTTGGATTAGGATTTCTTAAGTCACAATTATTTTTAATCTTGAATCAATAAGACTCCTATTGGATTAGGATTGAAGAGTTAATTGAGTCAAAATTGATTTAAGTTCTAATGGATTAGGAACTTACTAGATTGGATCCAAATTGGTTCACCCTTAGGCTAAGCCTAATTGGATTAGGGCTTGACCCATTAGGGCATTCCAAACCCTACTTAATTGGATTAGGGTTACCATGAGGAGGGGCGTACGCCCTCCCCTTTCCATGTGGTGAGGATGAAGAGAGGGGCCGGCGCCCCCTGCTTAGGAATAACTCTAGGGCTCCTAGATTGTAGGAGCCCTAGATGGTATAAAAGAGGAGGCAAGGGCCGGCGCCCTAAGCAATTGAAGCCTCTTCCTTTGTGCCGTGGCCACTCTCCCTCCTTGTTTCAGCCGCAAGCAAGGTGAAAGAAAGAAGAGCTTGGCGGCATTCTTTTCTTCCTCTCTTGGTTTCCCGTGAGCAAGGGAAAGGCTGCAAGCAAGCATTGGATCTTTCCATCTTCATCCTTCTTCTTCCTTTTCAAGCACATTCAAGAGTAAAGAAAGAGAGGAGATCAGCCATCAAAAGAAGTCTTTGCAAGGGAGCTAGCACCCCGGGACAAGAGAGCTTTGATCGGATCTCTGCTTCGTGTGGACCCGTAGAGGCCGAGCAGTGAACGGCTTCAAGCGAACCTTCATCCAAAACCACGATCATCAGTTTGCGGTGATCATCTACCCGCGCAAGGTGAAGATCTGATTTCTTAATTAGATTAAAGTTTTAATCCTAACTCATCTACGCGGTTCATGAAACAACGTTCATGAATGAACGTCGATCCGCTTATGTCGATTCCGCTGCCATCTGAATTTTTTTGAATTTTTATGGCATGGGCGGGTTCCCAATAACCACATAGGAGTGCATTCTACACATTCATTTGACAGAATATAAAGCTCATAAAGCAATCAAGATAATGGGTCTTTTCTATCATGCAAGATTTCATCAAGATCTATTTCATCTTTTCTTGATTTAGTTTTTTAGTAGTCATCAATTTTTCTTCATTAAGTGCATTTCTAAAAACTCATTTGTTCTAATTATTACAAGTTTTCAGATTGTTATATATAAAGATTAACTATATACATATATAATTTGATTTTAGTATCTTCATAATAAATCATTAGTTTCATAAAGAAAAAATGAGTTGATTTTCTACAACTAGAATCTTTTCATTAATGTTCTATATGCATTGCTTGATGAATGATATCCAAAATAGAATATCTTTATCAGATTTGGCATTATTTTCAAAAGACCATTCAAGCATAAATTATCTACTGAAAATATGCATAGATCATTTTCTATTTTCAGAAGATCAATTGGAGTTTTCATCAAAAATAGATCTAATAGAAACCATATGTATGACAAGCAGTGATAGCTTTTAACAAAAGTCATTTAAGCAGGTGACTATCATACAACATTATCTTTTTTATTTCTTCAAGGATCTATTAACCCTATTTTACTTATGGTGTTCTTGGTGCAGAAACAATTGTATTCAATATTATTTTTCTGTGCAACTTCACAGAATTTTGGTTTTCAACACTGTGCCATGATACTCTTTATCTTCATAGTTTGGAAACTTTTTTCATTGAAACACTTTTACAGATCACAGAAAATACTTCAATTTTATTTGCCAAGAAGACATACCATGTAAGCTTTTGAAACTTAGTGATGGAAACAACATCTTTAAATTTAGAAATTGATTCTTATTTGTTTTCCTTAGTTAACATGCTAGCAAACTTTGACCTTGCAGTAGATAATCTAAGTAAACCAATGACAAGATCTTTTGAAATTAGATCCTACTAGCATAAGTTATTTTATATGCCAAAAGAATTCTTTGATCTTAGTATTTATAATGCATATATTCAAAGGTATACCAAGTATACATTCTCATGTTTATGATCAATAAAATAATGCCATGGATAAAAACTCTCAATCAGCATATAGAGAATTCATAGAGTTATTCTTAATAATTGTTTAATCATTTAGAACTTATCCAATAGTGAGTAAAGCATATCATAAATGAAGTGATTTGATTATATTTCCAAAAGTATTTTCTATATCACAAAATTATCAATACTTGCAATTCATATTTTAATCAATACTAAAGCAAAAATATGATGCGATGCAAGGGTTACTGATTTCATTTATTATTATTTTTTAATTACTTTTCTTAAGTAATTTTAAATTTAATTTTTTTTTGACGTGTGTCTAGAACACCCATTTGTATGAAAGTTCTATTGTTCTATGGGTATCTTGGCACACCCCCATCCTATATTTTCATTTTGGGTACCAAGCTTGCTTGGGTCCTTGAGAGTTAGGACATATGGTTCCTTTTGGACCCAAATTTGTTTAATTGTAATAACTTTATCACTTGATTTAATTATGTTAGAACGATAGGTAAAGTTGTTATGCCCATTCTTTCATATTTGAAATAATTATCTTATTTAATGGTTTGCTTGGTGAATTTAACCTTTTCTCTAGAGATTTATTGTTAAGTAAGGAGTCAAGCAAGTTTTGATTTATCATACGCAACATATTGGCTTTCAACATCTTTTTAATTTCTGAACTTACAGTGAATTGTTAATAAAAATTTTAATTGGTTAATTTCTTTACTTTAAATTTTAATTTTTATTAAATTCTGATTTTTTGAATCAATTGTTTTAAATTTAACTTAAGCTTTCCATTTTCATAATTTAGTTTGTCTTGTATTTCATCACTAGAATTTCTTTCTTTTGAAATTTTCAGATTTAGTTTCTTAAATTTTTATTCTTCATAGCTATTTTTTCACCACTATTAAATCATGAAAAGCATTTAATAATTCATCATAAGAGAATTCTTCTTGAAATCATTTGATGTAAAAGTAGATTCAGATTTTACCTTATCTTTTTGTGCCATAAGCACAGTTAGTTACCTCTTGTAGTTCTTTGGAGCTAATATATCATTGTTTGCCTAGCTTTCATTTCTTGCTTGACTCTTCCTTGGTCAAGGCTTTCTTCCTTTTTATCTTTCTTTCTTTCTTCTTCTTCCTCTTCTCTTTGTCTTTAGGAAGCTTTTGAATTTTTTGTTGTTCTTTCTTCCTCGAGTCGATCTCGGGTTTGCTTGGAGTCGACTCGACTGACTTGAGAGTCGACTCGAGATCTTCGGAAGACGTCTCGTTCTCAAGGCCTAAAAGATGATTCTCTGTCTTTTGAACTGTTTTGCCTCGGAGTCGACTCGGGCCTTGTTGGAGTCGACTCGGCTAACTTGGGAGTCGACTCTGAAATACTTGGAGTCGACTCGTTCACAGGATTCCAAGACTGAGTCTCTGCCTTTCAGACTGTTTTTCTCTAGGAGTCGACTCGGACAACTGGGAGTCGACTCGGCTAATGTGGAAGATTCTGCAGTCTCATTTTAGTATGCAATTGAAGCACATGTGAGCTAATATGAGATTTATCATAAAATTTCTTAAAGTATTCCAGATTTCTTTAGCAGATAAGCATGCAGAAATCTTATGAAATATAGATTCATGGATAGCACATATAGAATGTTCATAGCATTAGCATTCAATTGTGCTAAGTCTTTTTCATTGATAGCTTGAGAGAGTGTGAGGGCCATTTTAATGATATTCCATATTTTATAGTTTTGTGATTGAACAAAAATTTTCATTCTAGCTTTCCATTGAATATAGTAAGTTCCATCAAATAGTGGAGGTCGTTATGGAAAGCCCTCGGCAAATAATATGTTATGTGGGGTTGTCATAATCTTTAGCTCTAGTCGGTTAAAACTATAATTATAGAAGAGCGCTGCTCTGATACCACTTGTTGCCCAGGTGACAACCCAAGAGGGGGGGTGAATTGGGTTTCTAAAATTATGTTCCTAATTTTACTTTGAATTAAATGCAGCGGATGATAAGATGTATTTACTTAAGCTCTAGGCAATTATAAGTAAAGTAGTGGAAATTAAGCTAGAGCAATTATACTATGGCTTTAGGGTGCAATTGATCTAAAATTAACTTATGTTGTATGATCAATTTAATCTATGTGTATGGTAAAAATGGAGAGGAAGCTAAGCAAATTCTAACAATCTTATAACTTTATAGAAAACAAGCTAGAGATATTACATAATAAGTATGAATGTAAGGCATGAAATACAAGAGATAAGGCATCACAACACAAAGATGTATAGTGTTCGGTGCACCCACCTACATCCACTCCCCAAGACTTCTTGGAAATTTTACTATAATCCCTCAGATTACAGCCGATTGTTTTACAAGCTCACAACCCACTTGTGTTGTTTTGCGAGATCACAACGAACTCGGTCGGTTTTCACAGGCTCACCGACTAGAACCAACCGATTGTTTTTCCGGGCTCACAATCAACCCAGTTGGTTTTCCCAAAGGCTCACCAACCAACCTTACAACGATTGTTTTCCGGGTTCACAATCAACCCAGTTGGTTTTCCAAAGGCTCACCAACCACAACCTTACAACGTTGGTTTTTCCTTTGGCTCACCAACAAACCTTAACCCCTTGATTCAATCCCTTGATTGAATCAAGTTACAAGATATTAGAACAAGAATTTAAAACAAATACAAGCTTCTTAAACAAGCAAATATGCAATGTAAACAAGTAGAGTATAGAGAAGAAGCCCTCAAACAAATTCGTAGATGAAGGAACTCGGCTTCTTCTTTACTTGACCCTCTTCTGATTTGGCATGAGGTAGAAGATCACTGAGACAGCACACAGTTGAAGAGGAAGCTTTGGGATTCACTTGGATGCTCTTTTTCTCTCTATTTTGCTTTGAATGGCCTTTTTGTGCTTTTGGAAGATTTTTCTTTGAGATCTCTTTCCCAAGTTTCTCTCCCACTTCCATGCCTTCTCCCTTGCTCTCCCCTTGATTTTATAGCTTTAGAGAGAGCGGGACAAAAATCTAGCCGTTAGAGACAAAAATAGAGCCGTTGGAGTTGAGAAAACTAGCCGTTATGCCTCCCAGCGTGCTGGAGTCGACTCGGCTGAAGTAGGAGTCAACTCGGCTGAAACAGGAGTCGACTTGTGAATAGTAGTCTGTCGGCACTGTAGCTAGGAGTCGACTCCGCACTGTAGCGCTGAAGTAGGAGTCGACTCGAGCACTGTAGCGCTGAAAATCAACTCTCTGTCTTTTTATTTGTTCTCAGTCGGAGTCGACTCGTAGAGTATCGGAGTCGACTCGAGTACTATTTCTTGAAACTCCAGAGTGCCAGAGTCGACTCTAAACTTCCAGGAGTCGACTCGAGGACTATTCTTTTGAATCTTTCTTTGAATTTGCTCCTCCAACTTGAACCCTTTTAACTTGAAACTTGGACCAATGAAGCATAGCTTTCTTTCAACTTTTTGAGAGCTTTTGAGGTCTTCTATTCTTCCAACTTGCTATGTTCCTTGCAAAACAAATTATCTTTCTTCTTGCACACAAACATTAGTATTTTACTTCAAGATTTGTGATCATCAAAATCAATCTTTAAATCAATCTTTGGGTCATCATTGGGTCAACTCGCACTCATACCTATTGCTGGCTAAGTATGGAACCCAATGGGTCACACAAGAAAACTTATTAAGGGTCTAATTGGATTAGATCATGTTTGCAAGATAGACATCCTAGCAGGTGTTGCAAACTTAGCTCTTGATTCGAATTGGATTCGAATCCGATTCTTAATTGATCTAATTTGATTAGATCATGTTCTAATATGGGTTAGCCAAGAGTTGGCACCTAATTGGCTTGGTTTGAGTCTAATTGGATTAGATTTAATAAATCATTCAATCTAGACCGTTAGATCTTGATCTACCGTTGGATGAAGACATAATGGAGAGTTGGTTTAACCCAATTGGATTGGGTTAGAGGATGGCTATCATAATTGACCATTGGATCTTAATCCACCATTGGATGAAGACATAATGGGTCAAGTGAATGGCGCCTTGCATTGGAGCCCTTGGATCATCATCATGAAAGATCAAGAGGTGAGGCGTGATGGACATGTGATTAGCATGTGATGTTGACTTGGTCAAAATATGGCACCACATGAAAGGACATATCATTTGATACACCTCCTCACTTGATCTGCACCTCCTCTTATTTGATATGGCCCTTTAGATGATGCCCTTTCATGAGAGGATGTGTGGATGGGATGCATCCCTTGGAGATGCATCCCTACACCTATTATAAATAGGCTAGCACTCCATGGGTTTCATCATTCCAACTCCACCCCACTCCTCTCTTCTTTCTTTCTTACATTAGTTTCTTTCTTTCTAGCATTGCTTCTAGTGTGTCCTAAGCCAAGACAAGGTGGTCTTCTTTAGGACAAAAGGATTAGAAGTGATTTTAGAAGGTTAAAAAAAATAGAAAGAAAGGAAAGCAAGCCATTAGAGTTCTTTAGAAGAATTCTGCATTAAGGATCAAAGTCTTTGGAGCTTAAGACTTAAATCAAGTTTTCGTGTGGATCAACGTTGGAGGGTGAACACTTGGGCACCTAGTGGAAATTCTGCACATTGGATTAGCGTTAGAGGTATTCTTCTATTTCTGCATTTATATTATATTATTTGATTGCTTCCATTAAGGTGATCTTGGCTTATAAGGGTTTTATGTTAAGGAACTTTATCAAGAAATTTTTAAAATTTCTAGCTTCTGCCCATTATAGCATGCTAGAACCCTTCAGTGGTATCAGAGCCACCCTTAATTGGTTCAATCAGGTGATTATGCATGATGTATGATTGTTAAATTACTATGAGATAGTAATGTCATATGTTTAGAGGAATGCTGAATTATATGATTCATATATGATATGATATATAATAAAATGTCATGATATGAATTTTTTATAAGAAGATATGTTGAAGCATATTAATTGATCCAATCAATTGGTAATAATTTGTACATGCTATGAGATAGCCATGATGTATATATGCTATGAGATAGTATTATGTTATAAATTTCATGATATGAATTTTCATATGAAGATATGTTAATTGATTTAGTTAATTGGTAATAATTTATACATGCTATGAGATAGCTATGATGCATGATAGTTGGTTATGATTTATATATGCTATGAGATAGATATATAATTTGTTATAGCATATACAAAGACATATGTTCAATATGTTATAATTATAGAATGTGCATGAGACCAGTAAGCCCTCAATAACATTATATTAAGTCATAGTGTTGAAAAACTTTGAGCTGACCCATTCTAGAACAATTAATCTAATTGGTGTCTAAGGAAAGTACTAAAGGTGGTTACTTAATTAGGACCTTACTCTCTGAGTAAGGAGAGCCTCCACCTGCTTTACCTGGCCAATTGTTTGATTGCCTATTATGGATAAGCTTAATGTTGAATAAAACACTACTGATATCCTTCCTTCATGCCTCGACATTATTATGTCAAGATCCATGCTAGTTTGTTGTGCAACACAAGACTTGCAATGAGGACTGATTATACTGTCTTGGTCATAGAGAATTGCTTATGGCATATTTTAATATGTTGCTTTGTTGTGCAACCACAAGGGCAATATTATTTGAATATGGACTATATGGAAATGAAGGGTTTGACTTAACTAAAATATTATAGTTTGGTGTGCAACCACAAGGCTATAAGTGTTTTAAGAGGATAGGATAAAGTTG
Source organism: Phoenix dactylifera (assembly GCF_009389715.1). Taxonomy (NCBI): domain Eukaryota; kingdom Viridiplantae; phylum Streptophyta; class Magnoliopsida; order Arecales; family Arecaceae; genus Phoenix; species Phoenix dactylifera. The sequence continues at coordinate 79,165 of NW_024068033.1, read as the reverse complement.
AGAATTGCATGAGATGCAATTGGAAAGAGTTTCTTACCTTTGAACTCATAAAGGTTTGTTGGTGCAACCACAAGGCTTTTATGATGAATTAGGATCTCAACCCTACTAAGAAAAATTAGATTTTCTCGTTTATCATAGTGAGAGGGCTATGATATTCGATAAAATAAGTGGGAGTAACAATTAGATAAAGTCCTTGTCTAATTATATATATGTCATCATGATTGGTTTGTTTATGATAGTTTTGTTCTTTGCTTATGTAGAATTAATTCTGAATTAAATGGCATCTTCACTATCACTAAGAGGCATCTTGGATGCCAACAAGTTGACCGATCCAAACTATGTAGACTGGTTGAGGAATCTTAAGATTGTACTCACTCAGGAGAAAATTTTCTATATTCTTGAAACCCTGATCTTGGAGATCTAGGGGATGATGCTACAGAAGAGGAGGTAGCCACACATAAGATGTGGAAGAATGATAGTTTAACTGTCAAATGTATCATTCTTGCCTCCATGAGCAATGAGCTACAGAGACAACATGAGAACATGGACACTCAATCCATACTTCTTAATTTAAAGGAGTTGTATGGAGAGCAGAGTAGAACTGCTAGATATGAGATATTCTAAGCAATTGTTCCGTGCTAGAATGAATGAAGGAACGTCCGTGCAAAACCATTGTCTTATGGTTATAGACTTGATCACCAGATTAAGTCAATTAGGTTTTGCTATGGATAGTGAGCTCAGTCAGGATTTGATCCTGCAATCACTACCTGAATCATTCTCTCAGTTTGTTGTGAATTTTCACATGAACAAGCTGAATGTCTCACTGCCTGAAGCTGTTAAATATGTTAAAGACAGCTGAAACCCATATCAAAAAGGAAAAGGGTCCGATCCTTCTTGTTGATAGGGGCTCAAGGAAGAAATCAGGCAATAAGGGTTTTAAGAAAAGGTTGAACCCTAATAGTAGCAAGATCAAGAAGAAGAAAGGAAAGAAAAACTCCAAACCCAGTACCTGTTTCCACTGCGGCAAGGAAGGCCACTGGAAGAGAAATTGGCAAGAGTTTTCTTGCAAGTATGAAGACCGATGCAAGAGTTGCATCGAAAGGTATGTTTATGTTACATGCCAACTTATCATTAAGTTCTTCAAATTCAAATTCATGGGTATTGGATACCGGCTGTGGTTCTCATATTTGCAAATCTTTGAATGGACTACAGAAAATTAGAATTTTGAAGAAAGGTGACTTCGAGCTGTATGGCGCTGGAGGAGAGTCCATCCAGGCTGAAGCTGTTGGAACCTACCATTTGGAGTTGCCTTCGGGAGAGCTCCTGGAATTAGAAGATTGTTATTATATGCCCAAAATTATTAGAAATGTAATTTCCGTTCCTTTGTTGTTAAAGAAAGGATATGAAATTAATATAAAGAGCAATGGTTGCTCAATTTCTTTTTCTAATAAAGTCTATTGCAATGGCATTATGGAAAATGGTCTTCTTGTTCTATTACTTAATGACAATGTCTTTCATATTGATAAAAGCAATAAAAGAAAGAGAGAAGAAGTAAATAACACCCTTCTTTGGCATTGCCGACTTGGTCACATAAGCGAATCAAGAATCAACAAGTTGTACAAAGAAGAGTTTCTTTGATCCTTATGATTATGAATCATTAGGAACTTGTGAATCTTGTCTTATGGGTAAAATGACTAAGTCTCCATTCATTGGACATGGAGAAAGGGCAAGAGAGTTATTAGGACTTGTGCATACAGATGTATGTGGTCCTATGACAACTCCTGCTAGAGGTGGATACTTTATTTCATCACATTTACTGATGATTTATCAAGGTTCGGATATGTGTATCTTATGAAACATAAATCCGAAGCCTTTGATAAATTTAAAGAGTATCAAAGTATGGTTGAAAAACAAACTGAAAATGTATTAAAATCCTTCGATCTGATCGAGGAGGTGAATACCTTTCTAGTGAGTTTTTAAATCATCTTAAAGAAAAGGGCATTCTCTCTGAATGGACACCTCCGTATACGCCACAATTAAATGGTGTAGCTGAACGGAGGAATCGTACTCTATTAGATATGGTACGGTCCATGATGTGCTTTACAGATCTTCCTATTTCCTTCTGGGGTTTTGCCCTAGAAACTGCTGCACTTATATTAAATAGGGTACCATCAAAATCTGTATCTAGTACTCCATATGAGATATGGAGAGGAAAGAAGCCTAATCTTAAGTATCTTAAGATATGGGGCTGTAAAGCTTATATCAAAAGAAATTTTGGACATAAGCTAAGTGCTAGATCAGATAAATATATTTTTGTAGGTTATCCTAAAGATAGTATAGGATACATCTTCTATCATCCTACCGAACAAAAGGTCTTTGTAGGTAGACATGCCACTTTCTTAGAGCAAGAGTTTATCTTAGAAAAAGGCAAGGATAGGAGAATTGAACTTGAAGAAGTTCAAGACCTACAAATGGAAACACAAGATATTCCTCAACCAGATGTACCCATTGATGAAGTACAACCACAACACACATCTCCTCTCCAAAGGTCAGATAGAGTGCGAAATGCACCTAAGAGGTATGGGTTTATCATTGAGAATGATGAAGCCCACATCGTTGAAAATGATGATCCTCTGACCTATTCGGAAGCTATCATGAGTAATGACTCTAACAAATGGTTAGAAGCTATGAAATCCGAAATAGACTCTATGTATACCAACCAAGTATGGACTTTGGTTGATGCACCAGAAGGTGTAAACCCTATAGGTTGCAAATGGGTCTATAAGAAGAAGATTGGAGCAGATGGCCAAGTAGAAACCTACAAGGCTAGATTGGTGGCAAAAGGTTTCAGGCAAAAGCAAGGAATTGACTATGATGAAACTTTTTCACCAGTTGCCATGCTTAAATCTATTCGGATTTTGCTTGCAATAGCTGCATACTATGATTATGAAATTTGGCAGATGGATGTCAAAACCGCCTTCCTTAATGGTTATCTTGAGGAAGAGGTTTACATGACACAGCCAGAAGGATTTGTCTCAAGTGGGAGAGCAAATCAAGTATGCAAGCTTAAGAGATCCATTTATGGATTAAAGCAAGCATCGAGGAGTTGGAACATCCGTTTTGATACAACAGTCAAAGAGTTTGGTTTTATCAAAAATGTGGATGAACCATGTGTGTACAAGAAGACTAGTGGGAGTGCCGTTGTCTTCTTAATATTGTATGTAGATGACATACTAATCATTGGAAATGATATTCCAATGTTACAATCGGTCAAGACTTGGCTATCAAAAAGCTTTTCCATGAAAGACTTGGGAGAAGCATCCTATATACTTGGTATAAAGATCTATAGGGATAGATCTAAAAGGATGCTAGGCTTGTCCCAGTCTAAGTACATAGATCGTGTGCTGAAAGATTCAGCATGGAAGGAAGTAAAAGAGGTTACTTACCTATGAGTCATGGCATACGTCTCTCTAAGAAGATGTCTCCTAAGACATCTGAAGAGAGGAATAGAATGAATTCTATTCCCTATGCTTCGGCAGTAGGATCAATTATGTATGCTATGCTATGTACTAGGCCTGATGTTGCTTATGCCTTAGGCATAACAAGCAGATTCCAGGCTGATCCAGGAGAGAATCATTGGATAGCTGTGAAAAATATTCTTAAGTACTTAAGAAGGACTAAAGATATTTTTCTAGTTTATGGAGGATCTGAGTTGAAACTAGAAGGATTTTCTGATTCTAGTTTTCAATCAGACCCAGATGATAGCAAGTCCACTTCAGGGTATGTCTTTACCCTAAATGGTGGTGCAGTGAGCTGGAAGAGTTCCAAGCAGCAAACTGTAGCTGACTCAACTACTGAGGCAGAATACATCGCTGTAAGTGAAGCCGCTAAGGAAGCTGTCTGGATGAAGAAGTTCATCTCTGAGTTGGGAGTAGTTCCTGAGATTGCTGGACCAGTTCCAGTTTATTGTGACAACACTGGAGCTGTTGCTCAAGCAAAGGAACCAAGGTCTCATCACAAATCCAAGCACATTCTAAGACGCTTCCACTCGTTCGAGAGATCGTCGAGAGACAAGACATAGTCATTGAACGAGTAGACACAAAAGAACAACTTAGCAGACCCGTTCACTAAAGCTCTACCACAACAGCAGTTCGATCGCCACCTCGATTGTATGGGGATGAAATATAAGGGCGATTGGCTTTAGTGCAAGTGGGAGATTGAAAGAGTAGATGCCCTACAAGCCAATCGCAATATGTATTGTGAAGGATTTTCTTTTGATTTTCCAAATCATGTACATGACATTTAATATAAATAAAGGCATTGTGTTTTCATCATATGCTGTTGATTATATTTGTGATGAACCCCTTAGATTAAGGCAATGATTTTGAGGCTATGATGAGATCATACTAGTGAGACCTAAAATCCTAAAATCCTAATCTTAAATATTTTCAGTCATTGGGTACATTGAGTCGGGGATCAATGTTTACCGGAAAGACTGGCACATCTTATGTATGCTCGATGCAGAGGGGTGATTGATCTCACAATCACTTGTGTGGAGACACTAATACAAAGATGTGGCGTGCTCATTAGAGAAATGAGTTCACTGAATTGACCTACAAAGAGAAATCTTATGAAGTCTTACTTACATGTCAAAAGATGATTCTCTTAGTGGGAGTTGTACAACTGATCCTTTGACCTGAGATCACCATAGTATCTTGTGCACATAAATCCATATTTTGGTTTCCACTCATTCATGACAATAAGTTATGTACGAGGTCTTCTGGATATGGTGGATTGTGTAACGAAGGTTATGAGTAGGGTCAACAAGGAATTAATCACTTCTAGTAAGAGAAGATCGCATCCTATTTATTCTAATCATATGATAATTCAGGAAGCCTTTGATCAAAGCACAATGAAAATTAGAAAGAGTTTCTAATGTTTCATTATTTCGAATTATCATTAGAAGATTGAGAAATATATGAATATGAAATTGAGTTTGACATATATTCATACTCATATACATATTCGGGATGCAGTTTGTTAAAGGATTGAATTGCACGTAACTTGCCACTGAAGGGTATTTTTGGTATTTCCACCAAATTTCATATTTTTCGGGTAGACATGACACGTTGCTAGACGTCAATCTTGTCTTATAGGTTTGATCGAATTAAAGAGTTTAATTCGATCACCAATTAGAAAGGATTCTAATTGTTAAGTTCGGGTTCGCGCAGTTTGGACTTAAATCGATTAGAAGAGTTCTAATCAAGTTGGGTCAACTCGCACTCACACCTATTGCTGGCTAAGTATGGAACCCAATGGGTCACACACAAGAAAACTTATTAAGGGTCTAATTGGATTAGATCATGTTTGCAAGATAGACATCCTAGCAGGTGTTGCAAACCCTTAGCTCTTGATTCGAATTGGATTCGAATCCGATTCTTAATTGATCTAATTTGATTAGATCATGTTCTAATATGGGTTAGCCAAGAGTTGGCACCTAATTGGCTTGGTTTGAGTCTAATTGGATTAGATTTAATAAATCATTCAATCTAGACCGTTAGATCTTGATCTACCGTTGGATGAAGACATAATGGAGAGTTGGTTTAACCCAATTGGATTGGGTTAGAGGATGGCTTAATTGACCATTGGATCTTAATCCCACCATTGGATGAAGACATAATGGGTCAAGTGAATGGCGCCTTGCATTGGAGCCCTTGGATCATCATCATGAAAGATCAAGAGGTGAGGCGTGATGGACATGTGATTAGCATGTGATGTTGACTTGGTCAAAATATGGCACCACATGAAAGGACATATCATTTGATACACCTCCTCACTTGATCTGCACCTCCTCTTATTTGATTATAGTGATGCCCTTTCATGAGAGGATGTGTGGATGGGATGCATCCCTTGGAGATGCATCCCTACACCTATTATAAATAGGCTAGCACTCCATGGGTTTCATCATTCCAACTCCACCCCACTCCTCTCTTTCTTCTCTTACATTAGTTTCTTTCTAGCATTGCTTCTAGTGTGTCCTAAGCCAAGACAAGGTGGTCTTCTTTAGGACAAAAGGATTAGAAGTGATTTTAGAAGGTTAAAGAAAAATAGAAAGAAAGGAAAGCAAGCCATTAGAGTTCTTTAGAAGAATTCTGCATTAAGGATCAAAGTCTTTGGAGCTTAAGACTTAAATCAAGTTTTCGTGTGGATCAACGTTGGAGGGTGAACACTTGGGCACCTAGTGAAATTCTGCACATTGGATTAGCGTTAGAGGTATTCTTCTATTTCTGCATTTATATTATATTATTTGATTGCTTCATTAAGGTGATCTTGGCTTATAAGGGTTTTATGTTAAGGAACTTTATCAAGAAATTTTTAAAATTCCTAGCTTCGCTGGCCATTATGCATGTTAGAACCTTTAGTGACACTAGCAGTATGTGGTGGCAAGCAGAATGAATATCTGAACCTCTTGGTGCAGCTAGCGTATGATACAATCCTTATCATGGATCCGACGTGACGGAAGTTATGGATATTCGTCAACCCATCGTCTGTCATATGTCAAATTTATACGACTTTCAGTTCGAGATATGGAAAACTCTTTTTCCAAAATACCTGGCCAGGATTTATCGAGGTTGTGTTTATTCCAAAATGAACTACTGCAGCATTCGCATACAAGATCCGAATGACTAGGGCCCAATTTCATGCTTGTCAAACAGCACCTCACTGATAGCTGGGCGTAGGTCAAGGACCAGTCATCACTGAGCATAAGTAGTCATTAACGAGTGGATAGCATCCATGTGACTACTATTTTCGGTCACGCTCTGTTTCTAAAGTATTGCATAATCACTCCAGGTCTCTACACGTGGATCGAGCTCATCCATCTGACTAGTAATCTGTGCACTAATCTCAGCGGATGATACCGTCCCTCGTGATGGATCCATCGATCAGGGCATTTAGAATTATCCTAATGACACATGCTCAATTCTCAACTTCTTGAAATTACTGTGCTATTAATTTGGACGATTCATGGAGTTACAACATGAATGAAAAATAAATTGTCCAATCTTATTTTATAAGTGTCAAATTACAAATTTATGCCCCAGATTACAAATATGGTCAGCCACGTTGGCTTCTAGGGCTACTTCTAACAATCTTCCACTTGCACTAAGCCATCGACATATATTTAAGTTCCATTTTTTCAAGATGGACTTTTAATTTCTTCTGACTTGGCTGCTTAGTGAATGGGTCCGCCATTTATCAGTGGAGTCTACTCTCTGCACCTTTACATTTTCTTTTCGAGGTAGTCGCGAATTAGATGAAATCGCCGCTCTATGTGCTTGAACTTCTGGTGAGACCTGGTCCTTAGCCAATGCTATGGCGCCGTTGTTGTCGCAGAAAAGGGTTATGGCATCTGATGACATGACTTCTAGCTCTTCGACAAACTTGTACCAGAATGCTTCTTCGCAGCATCCGATGCAGCATGTACTCTGCTTCCATGGTAGAATCTGCAATAATGCTGCTTTGGAAACTCTTCAATTACGATCCTCCGTTGCATAAGATAGATATCTGATGTGACTTTCTATCATCAGGATCAGTCATGAAGTCTGAATCAGTATATCCTTCTACTTTAACTCTGTGTCTCCCAAAGACCAAAATAGATCCTTTGTCCTTCTCAAGTACTTAAGGTTTTTCACAGCTATCCAGTGCTCTCTGGATTTGACTGATATTACTCGTGACACTCACAGCATGTGCTATATCAGGTCAAGTACATGGCATGGCATACATGAGGCTTCCTATTGCGATGCATAAGGGATCCTACTCATGGCTGAATCTCTTCAGATGTTTCGGGGCACATCTTTTTGGAGAGTTTTTCCCATGCTTAGGGGTAACAATCCCTCTTAGAGTTTTCCATGCTGAACCTCTTCAGCACTTCTCTATGTACATTTTCTGTGATAGGCCAAGCATCCTCTTAGATCTATCTCTATAGACCTTAATCCCCAAATATAAGATGCTTCACCTAGATCTTTCATGGAGAACTTCTTAGCAGCCATAACCTGACCGATGTGAGCATGGGAATATCATTCCCAATTAGGAGTATATCATCCACATACAATACGAGGAATACTGTAGCCCTCTGATGACCCAAAGATTGATTTAAAGATTGATTTTGATGATCACAAACCTTGAAGTAAATACTAATGTTTGTGTTGCAAGAAGAAAGATAATTGATTTTGCAAGGAAAAACAAGAAGGCCTCAAAAGCTCTCAAGAGTTGGAAGAAAGCCACACTTCATTGGCCAAGTTTCAAGTTAAAGTATTCAAGTTGGAGGAGCAAACTCTAAAGAAAAATTCAAAAGAATAGTTCTCGAGTCGACTTCAAGTCGACTCCGAGACAGTTCGAGTCGACTCCAAGCAGCGCAACCCAAAGACAGAAGACTGTATTTTTCGTCTCTGAGAGCCGAGTCGACTCGAGACAGTTCGAGTCGACTCGAGGCAGCACACCCTATGAAGAAGACTGGTTTGTCGGACACTGAGAGCCGAGTCGACTCCAGCAAGGTTCGAGTCGACTCCGAGAGCACAAGTCAATAGACAGAAGATCGGGGTTTCGGGCTCTGAGTGTCGAGTCGACTCCAGAATATCCGAGTCGACTCGAGTGAGTAAACTTGAAAGAAAGATCTCTGAATTCCTTAGAACGAGTCGTCTCCAAAAGTGCGAGTCAACTCCAGACATTGGGAGTCGACTCCAGGTTCAGTCGAGTCGACTCCAAGTCAAGACAGCACTTTAATTCAAATCCAGAACAGTTGCCGAGCCGTCTCCAGAAAGCATGAGTCGACTCCTGCAACAGGCGAGTCGACTTCAGATCGCGAGTCGACTCCGATCCCAACGGAAATATTGTCAGGAGGTACAGACTGTGTCCAACGGCTCTATTTTTGTCTCTAATGGCTAGATTTTGTTTCCACGCCATCTAAAGCTATAAAATCAAGAGGAGAGCTAGGGAAGAAGGTATGAAAGTGGGAGAGAACACTTAGGAAAGAATCTCAAAGAAAATCTCCCAAAAAGCACAAAGGGCCATTCAAAGCGAAATAGAGAGAAGAAGGTCATTCAAGTGAATCCCAAAGCTTCCTCTTCAACCGTGTACTACCTCAGTGATCTTCTACCTCGTGCCAAATCTGAAGAGGGTCAAGTAAAGAAGAAGCCAAGTTCCTTCATCTACAAATTTGTTTGAGGGCTTCTTCTCTTTACTTTACTTGTTTATATTTGCTATATTTGCTTATTTGAGAAGCTTGTATTTGATTTAAATTCTTGCTCTAATATCTTGTAACTTTATTTAATCAAGGGATTGAATCAAGGGGTTAAGGTTTGTTGTGAGCCAAAAGGAAAAACCAACGTTGTAAGGTTGTGGTTGGTGAGCCTTTGGAAAAACCAACTAGGTTGATTGTGAATCCGAAAACAATCGTTGTAAGGTTGTGGTTGGTGAGCCTTTGGGAAAACCAACTGGTTGGATTGTGAGCCCGTGAAAATAATCGGTTAGTTCTAGTCGGTGAGCCTGTGAAAACCGACCGAGTTCGTTGTGATCTCGCAAAAACAAGTTGGGTTGTGAGCTTGTAAAACAACCGACTATAATCTGAGAGATTATAGTGAAATTCCCAAGGTCTTGGGGAGTGGATGTAGGTACTGGGGTGCACGAACCACTATATATCTTTGTGTTTGTGATGCCTTATTTCTTGCGTTTCATGCCTTACATACATACTTGACTGTGTAATATCTCTAGCTTTATTTCCTAATTGATTATAAGAGATTGTTTAGAACTTGCTTAGCTTTCACTCTATTCTTACAATTCACATAGATTAAATTGATCATACAACTATAAGTTAATTTAGGATCAATTGCGTCCTAAAGCCATAGTATAATTGCTCTAGCTTATTTGTCACTGCATTACTTATAATTACCTAGAGCTTAAGTAAGTAAATCTTATCATTCCGCTACATTCAATTTAAAGTAAAAAATTAGGAAACACAATTTTTAGAAAATCCAATTCACCCCCTCTTGGGTTGTCATCTTGGGCAACACCCTCCCACTGACCTTTTTGTACACACATGGTTCCTCTTCGTTCTTGATGAAATCAAACGATTTGATCACATCATCGAAACGAGTGTTCCAACTCCGAGATGCTTGCTTTAGTCCATAAATGGATCTTTGCAGCTTGCAGACCTTATGATCACCATCACTGGAAGTGAAACCCTAAGGCTGTTCCATATAGATATCTTCCTCAAGATATCCATTAAGAAAAGCAGTTATCACATCTATCTATCATAACTCATAATCATGATAAGCTGCAATGGCAAGCAACATTCGAATGGACTTCAGCATGGCTACCGGTGAAAAGGTATCTTGATAGTCAATGTCTTCGCGCTGACTATAACCTTTTGCCACCAACCTTGCCTTATAGGTCTCTACCTTGTCATCCGAACCTATTTTTCTTTTGTAGATCCATTTACACCCAATAGGTACTATACCTTCAGGCGGATCTACTAAAGTCTATACTTGGTTGGAATGCATGGAGTCTATTTCTAACTTCATCTCATCAATCCATTTTTCGCAGTCGATGTCTAACATCGCTTCGTTATAGGTCTTGGGATCATTACTATGATCTCTTTCTCCCATGAGGAACTCTTCCTCTATTTCCTATGTAAGCATACCTAAGTATCTTTCAGGAGGATGGGAGATCCTACTGGATCTACGAAGTGGAGGAAGTTCTTCATGTATTGGCTCAATGTGAATAGGTTCACTAGGCTCAATTGTTCGTTGCTCTTCAGAGACTTTCTCTTCGAGCTCAATTTTTCTCCCACTGCCTCTATCAAGGATAAACTATTTTTCCAAGAAGATGGCATGTCGGCTCACAAACACTTTGTGATCTTCTAGGATGTAAAAATTGTATCCTAACGACTCTTTAGGATATCCAATGAAACGAGCACCAATTGTCCTAGACTCTAACTTGTCCGCCTGTTGTCGTTTGACTTAGGCTGGACATCCCCAAATCTTGAGATAACCAAGACTTGGTTTCCTACCATGCCATATCTCATACGGTGTGGTAGGAAACGGACTTAGAGGAACTCTATTAAAATATATAGATAGCTGTAAGTAGGGCATCTCCCCACAAGAATAAGGGTAAGTATGAAGCTCATCATGGACCTGACCATATCCAATAGGGTCGATTCCTCCTTTCTGACACTCCGTTGAGTTGAGGGTGCTCCAGGAGGTGTCCATTGTGAAACTATACCATTTTGTTTGAGATAATCGCAAACTCTCCACTAAGGTATTCTTCTCCTCGATCTGATCGAAGAACTTTAATGAGTTTCCCTGTCTGTTTTTTCTACTTCAAATCTGAATTTTTGAAACTTTTCAAATGCTTCAGATTTATGTCTCATAAGATAGACATAACCATACCATGAGAAATCATCGGTAAAAGTAATAAAGTACGAAAAATTGACCCCTAGCCTGCACATCGAATGGGCCACACACATCAGTGTGTACTAGGGCAAATATTTCAGTGGACCTCTCCCATGTCCTACAAAGGGTAATTTGGCCATTTTTTTTAAAGGCAGGATTCACAAATCGGATATGACTCAGAAGTCAATGAACTCAAAAGCCCATGTTTCTCCAATTTGTTAATTCTATCTTCTCCTATATGACCAAGTTTGATGGTGCCATAAAATACTTTTGATTTATCTCATCTCTAGATCTTTTTGATCCTATGGTTACTCACTGTATGCTCAGATACGTTTCACAGATACATCCATATGTAAGTGATAGAGACCGTCAATCATAAACACGTCCAAACAGTTTTATTTTGCAAATAAATAGAAACGTAGTCTTTATTGAAATTGAATTCCATAATGTTCTTGTGCTAGACAAGATATAGAATTAGATTTCTGCTAGCACTAGGTACAAAATAACAATCTCTAAGTATCAAATTAAATTCTGACGGTAAATGCAAAGGGAATGTGCCCACAGTAACAGCAGCAACTCTTGCTCCATTGCCAACCCTTAGTGTTGCCCAAAAGACAACCCAAGAGGGGGGGTGAATTGGGTTTTAAGTAATTATTGCAATTTAAAACTTTGTGAGTAACTAATTTAAAACTTACTGCAAGTGGATTAATTAGTTACTATATGCAGTGAATGAAAAGAATGGAAAGAGACAATGAAACAATCACAAACACAAGAGATTTTATAGTAGTTCGGAGCTAACCCTTGCCTCCTACGTCCTCCCCAAGCTTCACTTGGAGTTCACTATAATCCCTCGGATTATAGCCGGTTGTTTTACAAGCTCCACAACCCAAACTTGTTGTTTTACAGATCACAACGAACTCGGTCAGTTTTCACAGGCTCACCGACTAGAACCACCGATTATTTTTTTCGGGATCACAATCGAACCCTTACACGTTGGTTTTATCCTAGGCTAACCAACCAACCTTAAAACCCTTGATTCCAATCCCCTGATTGAATCAAGTAAGAAAGGTAGTTTGAAACAAGTAAAAAGATAGCTTCTTGAAAAGCGTATTTAAACAATATAAACAAAGAAGAGTTAGAAGCCCTCAAACAGATTTTTTGGATGTGGAGAAAGGGGCTTCTCAAACTCTTCAACTCCTCTTGAATGTGCTGAAGATTTGCTGTCAGAAGGGGAGCTTTGAATGCGAAGGAGAACGTTTGTTGGATAGGGTTGAATGCGCTTTTCCTTCTTTCTCTTGTATTTACTCTTGAGAGCCTTTGGTAGGTGAAAATCCCTTTTTGTTTGAATGGAATAGCTCTTCTTCATTTCTACTACTGTTCACTCTGCCTATTTTAAGCCATCCCCATCGAAAACTAGCCGTTAGACACACTTTTGGAGCCGTTCTGCACAATCTGCAACTTCTGACAAAGTGTCCGTTGGGATCGGAGTCGACTCGCTCGATCTGGAGTCGACTCGGCTGTTGCTGGAGTCGACTCACACTTTACTGGAGATGACTCGCCCACTGTTCAGGATTTGAATTAAAGTGCTGTCCCGTTTTGGAGTCGACTCGGCCAATCCTGGGAGTCGGACTCGCCAAAGTCTGAAGATGACTCGGCCTTCGGAGACGACTCATTCTCAGGGTTCCAGAGATCTGTTTTTCTGTATTTCTTTACTCGAGTCGACTCGGATCACCTTTGGAGTCGACTCGGCTCTCAGAGCCCGAAAACTGATTCTCTATGTTTGGAGTTTGAACTGCCTCGGAGTCGACTCGCACTTTGTTGGGGTCGACTCGGCTGACTTGGGAGTCGACTCGGGAGTACTTGGAGTCGGCTCGGCTCTCAGGATCCGAAAACTGTTTCTCTGTGTTTGTGAGTTGAACTGCCTCGGAGTCGGACTCGCACTTTGTTGGAGTCGACTCGGCTCTCAGAATCCGAAAACTGTTTCTCTGTGTTCTGCCTCAGAGTCTTGCTTTCCTCTGAGAGTCGACTTGTACTTTATTAGGAGTCGACTTGCCAAACTTCGGAGTCGACTCGTAACCTTCTAGAGTCGACTCGGTTGCAGGGTCTGAAATACATTGTTCTGTCTTTCTTCTGTTACCCTTTGGAGTCGACTCGGAAACGTCGGGAGTCGACTCGGCAACCATCGGAGTTCGACTCGAACCCTTCTGGAGTTGACTCGCTGACAGGGTCTGAAAATTAGCTTTCTGTCTTTCTGTCAGTTCTCAGTCGGAGTCGACTCGTAGTGTACCGAAGTCGACTCGAGCATGTGCCAGAGCTTCTGAAACACTTGGAGTCGACTCGAAATCTTCCGGAGTCGACTCGAGCTTCAGACTTTGGTTCAAACTGATTTCTCATACTTAGCCAAAATGTATTGAACGATGGCTAGAGACAATTAAACATAAATTCACAAATATTTGGCTGAAAACATAGATTGAATTCATTAGTATAACATAAGATATACTCAAATGCTTTGAGCTCCTCAAAATCCAAATAGGGTTATAATCAATCACTCCACACTTAGGGTTACCCGGCACCTTCCATAAGCCTTCTACTTTCCTTTAGACCCTGCATGGTAAGTGCACAAGTGAATACTAGAACCAAAGTCTATAATCCAACTGAAAATAGAAGAAACCGTTATATTAGTTTCAATAATGAGCATATTAGATATACCTTCAGAAGGCGTGTCACCCTTTCTTGCTCTTTATGTTTCCCATGTAGATAGGACAGTTCCCTCTTTCCAATAGTCGTCTTCATTGCAATGGAAACATTTTTTCTTTGGATTCGGCTTCTTCTTAGGAACTTCCTTCTTTGGCTTTTTCTCGGACTTCTGCTTCTTCGCAGGCTTCTTCTTTTTCCCAGTAGACTTTCTCTTGGAAGTAGAAGCTAGCTCAGCAGCGAGAACTGTGCCCCTGAACCTTTCAAGGCTTCCTCAATGTCACCAACATATTCAACAATTCAAGTTTGGTGCATTTAATTTATTCATATGGTAGTTCACAATAAACTGCCCATATGAAGATGGAATGATTGTAGGATCAAATCGTTTGCAAATCCTTGTGTATGGTCATGCCAAGCTTCTCAAGCTCCTCAAGATCCTTGATCATGGTCAAAACCATGTTCATGGACGGACTGCCCATCATGCATCTTGGCTTTGAAGAGCCGCTTGGACACTTCAAACCTTGTTGCGCGACTCTGTTCACCATACAACTCTTGTTGGTGATCAAGTATGTCCTTAGCAGTCTTCATGCTCTCATGCTGGCATTGCAATTCGTTGGACATGGATGCCAAATGTAGCACCTAACTTTATTGTCGTCATCCAACCATTTTGCATGCGTCTCACGCTGCTTATTGGTTGCACGGGTTGGTAACACCGAGAGTTCATGGTCAAGAACATAAGCTATCTTTTCGCAACTCAAGACAATCTTCAAGTTGCGGAGCCAATTTTATTGTTTGGTCCGGTCAACCTATTGTTATCTAGAATTCGAACTATTGGGTTGGAAGCCATTGACATCTGCAAAGAGTAAAGATTCTAATTAGAAATTTGTATTTGACATTAATTTGTTTTAGAGACTTTTAAAATAAAATTGGATTCAAATCCTCCACTATTTCTCGAATCTCTCACACTCCCCTGGTAAAGATACGGAAACCTGCGACTTTGAGTTTCGAGTGGGGTGCTGCGGTCCCACCAATCTACATGTCACCTCATCTAACAGTTATTGGAGACACTTAGACGATGACTGTACAACTCTTATTACAATGCTTCGTAAGCATATTGAGCTAACCTGGTCTCCAAGTCATAAGGACCTCACCTAACAGTTATTGGACCCGTTTCTTGGTTAAGTCAGACCCACCGTATATCCCGCAAAAATAAAGTTGTGATTGGATCCTCACCTAACAGTTTATTGGAGCCCAACCCCACCTTTACCCCACAACATCTCATGTTAATAGAGAGGTCCAATCCCCCGATGCAACTAGCCACTGCATCCAGCCGAGACTAATCAACGCCGGAAAGATCTTAGCAACTCTACTACGGTGGAAGACCAATCAACTTAATATTGGGGTAATCAGATCTTAGTGATTCCAACTTTGAGCTTTTCATAGGAGGTAATCGATCAATTGGCCAGGTAAGCTGGTGGGAGGCTCCCCTTACTCAAAGAGTAAGGTCCTAATTAAGTAACCACCTTTGAGCTTGCCTAGACACCAATTAGATCAATTAATCAAATATGGCTAGCTCAATGTATCGTTCACTCTCGATTGATTTAGGAAGATTAAATCTAAAGCATTATCATGAAGTATGTTTTAAATATTTATGTTTCTACTTCATGCAACTTAGCTATGCATTAGTCCCTAGAACACAATATATTTTATATTGCACATACTCCAAGTTTTGTCATCATCAAAAAGGGGGAGATTGTTGACCCTCTAATGGATTTTGATGAATACAAAACACTAGAGCATAATTCCCTTTATCTTAACAAGTTATTTGAGGATTTCAGTTGATTAATTAAGAATATTGTTAAGAAATGTCTAGGCAAGTTCCCATGATTTTTAAGAAACTTATTGAAGAATTTTTGAGATTAAAGAAAAAGTTCAGGGACAGCCGAGACGTCTCCGGGTTGTCTCCGAGATGTCTCTGGCACAAACAGGAAGAACTGGCACGTCTGGAGACGTCCCCGTAAAGCGCGGAGACATTTCCCGGAGCGCGGAGACGTCCCCTGAAAAAGCGGAGTCGACTCTCTCAGAGAATTCCAGAAGACTTATTTTTCGGAGATATAACGGCGGAGACGTCCCCGTAAAGCACGGAGACGTCCCCGGAGCGCGGAGTCGTCCCCGAAGAAGCGGAGTCGTCCCCATGCAAAAAAGCGCAAACAAGCGGAGACGTCCCCGTAAAGCGCGGAGACGTCTCCGGAGCGCCTGGGACGCGACTGACAACTTTTTCAGGTAGATTTGAATTTCAAACGGTCATATCTTTGTCTCTAACGGCTATATTTGCTTTTTGGGCTATAAAAGGGACCTCTTAAGTGCTTCTCAATAACTTCTCACCAACCCAATACAAGATCATTCAAGAGAGAAGAGAGAAAAAGAGGTTCAAGAGAGTTAGTGCATTCAAGTGAAGAAATCAAGCGCCTTCAAGTTTTCCAACAGATTTCGTGCTCAACTACTCTCTCCCGTTTGGCATTCAAAGCTCACATTCAAGCCAACGCGATTCACATCGAAAGAACCATCATCTCCCACGCTTCCAACGGCTAAAAGGGTTCTTGCGGGTTCTATTGTTTATATTGTTATATTTGCTTGTTTAAGAAGCTTTGATTTGTTTTAAACCTTTATTCTAATATCTTGTAACTTGATTCAATCAAGGGATTGAATCAAGGGGTTAAGGTTTGTTGGTGAGCCAAAGGAAAAAACCAACGTTGTAAGGTTGTGGTTGGTGAGCCTTTGGAAAAACCAACCGGGTTGGATTGTGAGCCCGTGAAAACAATCGGTTGGTTTCGAGTCGGTGAGCCTGTGAAAACCGACCGAGTTCGTTGTGATCTCGTAAAACAACAAGTTGGGTTGTGAGCTTGTAAAACAACCGGCTGTAATCTGTAGGATTATAGTAAAATTCCCAAGAGGTCTTGGGGAGTGGATGTAGGTGCTGGGGTGCACCGAACCACTATATGTTTGTTGTGTTTGTGATGCTTTTGTCATTGTCTAACTTGCTCACCTACTTACTTAGATAAATTGCTTGCTTAACTCTTATCCGTGCATCCTTTAGTTGCAAGCATATTCAATTTACGTAATCAAGTCTCATTCAATAAATCAAACTGTTGCTAAGTTTAAATTCCACTGTGCATCTATACAACTTAGCATAATTAATCAAAAAGTTTCAAAAGAAGCTTAAAAGTTTTAAAAGACCCAATTCACCCCCCCTCTTGGGTTGTATTTACTGGGCAACAAGTGGTATCAGAGCGGGTGCTCAAATATTATTTGTAGTTCTTAACCGACTAGAGCCAAAGATCATGACAACTCAAATAGATAGTTTTCTAGGAGAAGGACAATCAATTGATACACCTCCACTATTTAATGGCATAAACTATACACATTGGAAAATACGCATGCGCATTTTTATTCAATCACAAAACTATTATTTATGAAAATTCATAATAAATGACCTTCACACACTCTCTCAAACTTTTAATGAAAAGGACTTAGCACAATTGAATGCTAATGCTATGAACATATTATATTGTGCTATTCAAGAAACAAAGTTTAATGAAATTTCTGCATGCTTATCTGCTAAGGAGATCTGGGATACTTTAGAAAATATTTATGATAAATCTCAGACTAGCTCACATGTGCTTCAATTACATACTAACAATAAGACTGCAGAAAAAGGTGTTGAATCTCCCTCACTCGAGTCGACTCCAAGTATCTCAGAGTCGACTCTCAAGTTCACCGAGTCGACTCCAATAAGGTCCGAGTCGACTCCGAGGCAAATCAGCTTCCTAAAGACAAAGAAGAAGAGGAAGCAAGAAGAAAGGAAGAAAGAGATAAAAAGGAAGAAAGCCTTGACCAAGAAAGAGTCTAGCAAGAAAATAAAAGTTAGGAGCAACAATGATGATATTAGCTCCAAGGAACTACAAGAGGTAACTAACGTGTGCTTTATGGCACAAGAAGACAAGGTAAAGACTGAATCTACTCTTACCTCAAATGATTTTCAAGAAGAATTCTCTTATGATGAATTATTAAATACTTTTCATGATTTGTATAGTGAATGTAGAAAATTAGCTGTGAAGAATAAAAATCTTAAGAAACTAAATCTGAAAATTTCAAAAGAAAGAAATTCTAATGATGAAATACAAGATTCTGAAAATAAAAGCTTAAGGTTAAATTTAGAACAATTGATTCAGAAAAATCAAAATTTAATTAAAGAAAATCAAAACTTAAGCGAAGAAATTAACCAATTAAGATGTTTTATTAACAAATTCACTGTAAGTTCAGAAAGATTAAAAATGATGTTTGAAAGCCAACATGCTGATTTTGATAAATCAAAATTTAGCTTGACTCCTTCCCTTAGCCATAAATCTCTAGAGAAAAAGGTTATCAATTCACCAAGCAAACCATTAAATAAGATAACTTATTTCAAACATGAAAAGAATGGGCATAACAACTTTACCTATCGTTCTAACACAATTAAATCAAATGGTAAAGTTATTACTATTAAACATATTTGGGTTCCAAAAGGAACCATATGTCCTAACTCTCAAGGACCCAAGCAAGCTTGGGTACCTAAATGAAAATATGAGGATGTAGACGTAGATGTGCCAAGATACCCATGGAACAAATAGATTCATACAAATGGGTGTTCTAGACACATTGAAACTTAAAACTTACTTATGAAAAGTAATTTTAAATAAACATAATAATTATAATAATAAGGAAATTAGTAATCCTTGCATCTCATCATTATTTTTGTTTTAGTATTTGATTAAAGTATGAATTGCATGTGTTGATCAATTTTGTGATATAGAAAATACTTTTGGAAATATAATCAAATCACTTCATTTTATAGGATACTTTACTCACTATTGGATAAAGTTGCTAAATGATTAATCATTACTAAGATTAATTCTATGAATTCTCTATATGCTTGATTGAGAGTTTTTATCCATGGCATTATTGTTTATTGATCATAGATATGATAATGTGTACTTGGTATGCTTTGAATATATGCACTATGAATACCAAGATTAAAGAAACCATCCTTGGCACATAGAATCAACTCATGCTAGTATGTACTTAATCTCAAAAGACCTTGCCATAGGCTTACTTAGATTATCTACTTAAAGGTCAAAGTTTTGCTATGCATGCTAACTAAGGAAACAAACAAAAATCATTTCTAAATCTAAAGATGTTGTTTCCATCTCTAAGTTTTCAAAAGCTTACATTGGATTTGTTCTTAGAAAATAAAACTGAAGTATTTTTCTGTATTTACTAAATCTTGTAAAAGCGTTTCAAATGAAAAAGGTTTTCAAACTGTGAAGATCGGCACAGTGTTGAAAACCAAAATCCTGATTAAGGTTATACAGAAAATAATATTAAATTCAATTATTTCAGCTCCAAGGACATCATAAGTAAAATAGGGTTAATAGAATTCTTGAAGAAATGAAAAAGACAATTATGTATGATAGTCATCCACTTAAATAATTTTTTAAAAGACTATCATCACTGCTTGTCATACATATGATTTCTATTAGATCTATTTTTGATGAAAATTTTGATCTTCTGAAAAATGGAAAATGAACCATTGCATATCTTTCATATTTTTCAGTCGTACATGTTATGCTTGATATGCTCTTATGAAAACAATGCCAAATCTGATAGAGATATGTCTATCCTTGGATATCATTCATCAAGCAATGCATATAGAATATTCAATGAAAAGATTTTAGTTGCAGAAATATCAATTCATTTTATTTCTTATGAGACTAATGATTTATTATCAAGATACTAAAATTAAATTATGTATGTATATGGTTAATATTTTACATATAACAATCTGAAAACTTGTTAATAATTAGAACCAAATTGAGCTTTTCAGAAATGCACTTAATGAAGAAAAATTGATGACTACTAAAAGACTAAATCAAGAAAAGATGAAATAGATCTTGATGAAATTCTTGCATGATTAGAAGTAAAGATCACCATTATCATTTGCCTGCTTTATGAGCTTTATATTCTATCAAATAAGTGTGTAGAATGGACTCCTATGTGCTTACTTTATTAAAGAAGATATATGTTAAATAACCACCATATTTGAAAACACTCATTACAAATATGATAAAGCAATATATGATTTGAAACAAGCATCAAAAGCGTGATATAAAAGCTTAAGCAACCTTTTCGACAGAAAGTAATAAATCTATGCATCAAAAGAAGAATTTGTGATATCTTACTTGCTCAAAGTATACATTGATGACAACATTCTTGGTTCTACTAATGGAGATTTATATGAAGATTTTACTAAGCTCATGCAAGGTGAGTTTGAAATATGTATGATGAATGAATTAACATTTTTTTCTCAAACTCCAAATTAAAATAAACAAGCAAGGAGATCTTCATTGACCAAAGTTAGTCCACAAGACAACTCTTATAGAAGATTGGCATGAAGAAGGTATGTCTATGATCCCATCTTGTAGAATTTGAAAAGGATGAGCAAAGTAGATCTATTGTTTTAAAGCTGTATTGAAGCATGATAGAATAATTATTTTATCATACAGTTAGTAGACCAGATTGTATGATCATTGTGTGCCCTTATGCAAGACTTCAATCTAACTTTAATGAATCACATTTTATTGATAACAAATAAATCATAATCTAAATTTTGATAGAAACAACCGTTTAAGATAAGTTGATTAAAACTTAGCTAACATGTCTTATTGATAATTATCTTAAGCAAATAGAATCTAAGCTAAATTGATTCTGAAAATAAAAAAAAATTTGAATTGATCTTGATAAATCTTCCTATTGCTTCACATGCTTGTCTTTGAACCATCTTGGTTAATGAAACTATCTCTTTAAGTTCAAGTGACATATGCTTGCTTATATTTAGGCAATCTCTTGAGTAAAATGACTCAACACTCAATTATTGTCATATCGTACGTTGAGTCATCTAGTTAAGAAATATATGGTATGAATGTTTTGTATCTTGAAGAAACTAATGATTTTCCTTCAAGAAAGAAAAGAATTTTGTTAATAATGCAGGATCTTTAAGCAAGAAAATGAGAGATTTCAACTTGAAGGAAACCTCCACATAAGATACAATAAACATTCACATGCAAACAAGAGAGAGGATCTTCTTCAGCCAAAAGTTCACACATAAGAAATCTAGTTTGGCTTGAAGAATATAGAATGAATAGGTAATTTTAGATACCTTTCTCATAAATTAATTGAGCAAAGTCAATAACTTAAATCTTATTATGGCATGATTATATTCTTTAATTATTAATTTTTGATATCATGTCTATGTGTGTATTGACTGACTTATACTTTTAGAAACTGTTTCATGGTTTGCCCAAACTAAATTATTTCTTTGCCTATATCATAACCATGAAATACACAAGTATATGCTTAAAATTTTGATGTAAAATAACTTGTGAGAAGTTATGAATACTTGAGCATAATGAAAATGTTGTTTGCATGATATACATCTATATGACACATAAGATTATTTCTTTATTCTGCTCTTTCATGTAAATTACTTGAGAATAACAAAAAGAGAGAGAGATAAAGAAAAGAAAATAGATATTATTCAAGAGAAGTAAAATCTAAGTAAAGGCAAATACTTCAATCTTGAGGAAAAGCAAAACAAGCATAATATATTTGGGACATTTGTGAGCATTCTTTTGGAAGGGATAAAATCCATAATTAATTACACTTAAACAGGGAGAGTTTGAAGTAAACATTTTAACCTTTCTATATTGCTCATCATAGGGATGGTGCCAATGGGGAGGCTAGTGGTAGTACCCGGCACTATTTGACCCAACTATTCGGTGTAGGGCATATTAGGGACGGCACAAGAGGGAGGCTAGTGGTAGTACCTCGTGCCCCTTCCCAACTCCACCGGATAGGGAGCAAATAGAGTATAGAGCATAAGAAAGTTAAAAATGAAAGACAAAGTAAATGAAAGTATATAAGAAGAATCAAGTCAAATTTTTAATTACTTGAAAACACACTTTAATGATGAAATCAGTGCAAAATTATATAGAGGGAGTTTATTTGAAAAGAATTGATTTTGATCCTTGACATTCTTTTTCTTATTATTTTAATGCATGACTTAACACATAATATATTTTGCATGTGTCATGATGTCTTGAATTATGGGTTCTCAATATTTTTGTAATGCCTCATACTTGGACAATTTGATTGAATGTTTGAAATACTACATAACATCTTGTGTTTGGTTTTATTGAAAAGAAATTTCAGATTTGTCGTTCACAATCATCGTTAAAATCTGAAAGTTAAATAAATTTGTAAAAAGAAGAAGAGAAGGATATCTCTATTTAGGCAAAATGAATTGAGTTTGTTTTATCTTTCAACTTGCTTAACTTTGGTATATAATGTGCTAATTCATACCAAAACTCACATTAAATACAAAGATTCTGAATATGCTCTTATATGTTTGAAATATAAGTTTTCAATCGTAATGATTTAAGATGAGCTATAATGTGGAAGATACATATCTCAAATTATGACCTTGAAAGGGTCTATTGAAAATCTTTATGAAATTCAGAATCTGATTTTGTATAAAAGCTTAAACTCATATGATTTCTAAATAAAATCTTAATATAAGAAAAATAGAATTAAAAATTTTGATGCCTTGGTTGATTGCTCCGATACGCATCCGAAACATATCATTTCTTATCTTTAAAGTGTACTAATATTGGTCCAAATGATGTGTCTTTCGATGATCTTGATTGCAAACAGAAATTTCTAAATATATGATTTTATTTTGATATTAAAAAGATTTATTGTGCTTCATGTATACATTGCTGAAAAACTATGATTAAGAAATTGAGTTCTAAAAATATATATATTTCAATAATCATCTATATGTTTTTCTCTCCTACATTATTAAACACTTCTATCAATAGAGTGAATGATCTTAAAGCTAGAAATATTTCAGCTCACTCAAATGATTCTAAAAGAAAGAAAATGTAAATGCGGTTGAAAGAAACTAAGCTTCAAATGAATCATTTTCTGATTAATATTTCTATACATTTTCTCTAAGATTATGAGAAAGCATAACTTGTTCGTAAAGGATTAGAAAGAGTAATTACTACAAATTTTGGAATAATACTAGATTACTCTACATTCTTGATATTACAGAATTTCAGTGTTATTCACGTTTATCACTAAAATCTGAAATTCAACAATTAAAATGATTAAAGAAGAATGCATCTTTTGAGGGGGAGCTTTAGATATTCAGTATCCTATCCCAAAGACACTTTATTTTGATGCATACTTTGAATTTTATGGATTGATTTTGATGAACCTCCTTATATTGCAAGACATGCTTTAATTACCTTGAGATGAATTCTATAAAGGTTGTCTTATCTCAAACCTTGAGTCTTATGAAAATAAGCTGAAACTTATAGAAAATATATTTTTGAGATTGACAATTTTGTTGAACATTATCTTAGGATTCTAAACTCTTAAATGGAATGATCAATTGAGGGGGAGAAAGAAAATTTCAGAAGGAGAGGTCTTATTGGACTTAATTGCATAAATCTATAGCTAAAGGAGAGAGAAAGAATACTAAATGAAAAGTAATCCTAATACTCTCCAATATGTATCGTCTGAAACTTAAATCTGAAAATCTTTATGATACACCTTGAGGCGTGATATTTGGTTAGTATATCTTATGCATCACTCATGAACCAAATTACAAATCTTGAGAGCCTCTAATTTAATGAAACAGGGGGAGAACAATGTATTAAATTTTCTTGAGTATCTCTTAGAAAATCTATTTTGAACTTCACTAATGAGTCCTAATTGGCTTGCTCTTTAGAACTTCAATTTTGTGCCAATTCATTATTTTATGTATCAAATTGTGCTTATTCTCTAAAGAAATAAAACAAAGTCTTTAAAAGAGCTCTAAGATGTATCAAAAATTGCATGAATTCATATTTTGGTATTTGTGCCCCAATGCTCTTATTATCATAAAAGAACTTTGAAGTCATTAAGAATTAATGATCCAACAGGATGATATGTCTTTCAAATATATAAGTTTTGATCTTTTACTCTGAAAATCAACTGAATTGCTCTCCTATTGATAAAATACTTAATAGATTGGGCAAAAGGTCTTAAATGAACAAGCTTTCCCACTTATTATTGAAGAGAGGTCAGATTTCCATTCGTGCTTTCCTTGAATATCATTTGTGGTACTTCTTGAATTAACCTAAGGAAGATTCCACCTACACTTGATTAGAAAACTATCTGTGGTATCAAATTAGAAAATTTCTTGAAATCACATTCGATGTGTTCTGCTCTGGAATTATCTTAATTGGCTCTGATCTATGCTCATTAATCTTTTTCTAACATTATTGCCTTGAGTTATATGATTCATATTCTTGCAATAACTTGACATGCAAATCAGAGTACAATAAGAAAAAGAAATATTTGAGTATTCTTATCTTTGTGCTTAATGTTCCACTATCTTTTTGATGTTGTCAAAAAGGGGGAGAAATATCTAAGTATATGCTCATAATGCTTTGTATTTATATTGAATACCAACTCAGCTTAAACTGAAATAGGTTGATTGTGTTAAGCTGATTAAATCTAAAGCATTATCATGAAGTATGTTTTAAATATTTATGTTTTCTACTTCATGCAACTTAGCTATGCATTAGTCCTAGAACACAATATATTTTATATTGCACATACTCCAAGTTTTGTCATCATCAAAAAGGGGGAGATTGTTGACCCTCTAATGAATTTTGATGAATACAAAACACTAGAGCATAATTCCCTTTATCTTAACAAGTTATTTGAGGATTTCAGTTGGTTAATTAAGAATATTGTTAAGAAATGTCTAGGCAAGTTCCCATGATTTTTAAGAACTTATTGAAGAATTTTGAGATAAAAGAAAAAGTTCAGGGACAGCCGAGACGTCTCCGGGTTGTCTCCGAGACGTCTCTGGCACAAACAGGAAGAACTGGCACGTCTGGAGACGTCCCCGTAAAGCGCGGAGACATCCCCGGAGCGCGGAGACGTCCCCTGAAAAAGCGGAGTCGACTCTCTCAGAGAATTCCAGAAGACTTGTTTTTCGGAGATATAACGGCGGAGACGTCCCCGTAAAGCGCGGAGACGTCCCCGGAGCGCGGAGTCGTCCCCGAAGAAGCGGAGTCGTCCCCATGCAAAAAGCGCAAACAAGCGGAGATGTCCCCGTAAAGCGCGGAGACGTCCCCGGAGCGCCTGGGACGCGACTGACAACTTTTTCAGGTAGATTTGAATTTCAAACGGTCATATCTTTGTCTCTAACGGCTATATTTGCTTTTTGGGCTATAAAAGGGACCTCTTAAGTGCTTCTCAATAACTTCTCACCAACCCAATACAAGATCATTCAAGAGAGAAGAGAGAAAAAGAGGTTCAAGAGAGTTAGTGCATTCAAGTGAAGAAATCAAGCGCCTTCAAGTTTTCCAACAGATTTCGTGCTCAACTACTCTCTCCCGTTTGGCATTCAAAGCTCACATTCAAGCCAACGCGATTCACATCGGAAGAACCATCATCTCCCACGCTTCCAACGGCTAAAAGGGTTCTTGCGGGTTCTATTGTTTATATTGTTATATTTGCTTGTTTAAGAAGCTTTGATTTGTTTTAAACCTTTATTCTAATATCTTGTAACTTGATTCAATCAAGGGATTGAATCAAGGGGTTAAGGTTTGTTGGTGAGCCAAAGGGAAAAACCAATGTTGTAAGGTTGTGGTTGGTGAGCCTTTGGAAAAACCAACCGGGTTGGATTGTGAGCCCGTGAAAACAATCGGTTGGTTCGAGTCGGTGAGCCTGTGAAAACCGACCGAGTTCGTTGTGATCTCGTAAAACAACAAGTTGGGTTGTGAGCTTGTAAAACAACCGGCTGTAATCTGTAGGATTATAGTGAAATTCCCAAGAGGTCTTGGGGAGTGGATGTAGGTGCTGGGGTGCACCGAACCACTATATGTTTGTTGTGTTTGTGATGCTTTTTGTCATTGTCTAACTTGCTCACCTACTTACTTAGATAAATTGCTTGCTTAACTCTTATCGTGCATCCTTTAGTTGCAAGCATATTCAATTTACGTAATCAAGTCTCATTCAATAAATCAAACTGTTGCTAAGTTTAAATTCCACTGTGCATCTATACAACTTAGCATAATTAATCAAAAAGTTTCAAAAGAAGCTTTAAAGTTTTAAAAGACCCAATTCACCCCCCCTCTTGGGTTGTATTTACTGGGCAACACTTGGGATTTACATCTAATGTAACCATCTACCCCATACCATATGTCATTCGATTTACATCTTATGTAAATGTCACATTGGTTCAGGTTTACATCTTATGTAATTATGAAACCCTTTCATATATTATGTGATTACATTTTATGTAAATGACATAATTGTTTCAGTTTACATCTTATGTAAATGTTCTATTGTTTAATGGTTTTATTTACATCTCATGGAAATAAATTTTTGTTTAACTAATACATACATCTCATGCATACATTACTTTAAACATAACCTTAAACAAGTATTGTTGGGAATTGTGTCCCAAAGCCAATTTTTTTGTAAGAATAATGTATATGTTTTATTTAATGAATAATAAAATCTATTCTGGCATTCTTTTCATCACAAGTGTTGCATCTTCAAATAGGAACTCCTGTGTATTGTGATGAAGTCCTTAGGACTAATTTAGTGGGTAAAGGAGGTTTTATCATTTAGTCCTTAAATTGGTTCGCGACCGATTGACAAGCTATTAATTGGACAATAGCTATGTCAAGTATAGGTCGTTGTATGCCATTTAGTTGGTTGTCCTCTTAACCAAGGAGTGTGGAGACACTGGTATGGCATATAGGTGAGATGTAGGAGTACATCGTCGCTGAACAGTGACTCACCTGTTGAGCACTTCACTGTCAGGAGTTAGCTCACAAAGCATATGGGCATAAGTATCCCTTAGACCTGAGACTATCACGGTGACTTGCAAGCAACTCACTGTACTTTGGCACTGAACGATCTGAATTTCTAATTCAGATATTGAAAAGTTGCTGGGTGTAGTCAAGTACTCGCGAAGTCTGTGTATGAGTCAAGAAGGGATTGACCGCTCCAGATTATAGGAGTTGATGTTTCGCTGTGTTTCAATTTAGTAAAACCTTGGCCAGGGTAAACCAAGTGATTGGTCACTTGAATTTAATTAATTGAAATACAATATGGATGACCGGACTGTTGGGAACCCGCCCATGCCGCTGATATTTCAAAAAATTTCAGATGGCAGCGGAATCGGCATGCACGGGTTCGACGTTCATCGCATGAACGCTTGTTTCGAGACCTTTCGTAATTAGGTAAGAATTAAAACTTTTAGAACTAATAGGAAGATCAAATCTTCACCTTGCGCGGGTAGATGATCACCGCGAATCTGAATTCGTGGTTTTGGAAGAGGGTTCGTTTGAAGCCATTCAAACGTCCGGCCTCTACGGGTATCCACACGAAGTAGAGAACCGATCAAAGCTTTCTTGTCTTCCCGGGGTGCTAGCTCCCTTGCAAAGACTCCTTTGATGGCTGATCTCTTCTCTTTCTTTCAACTCTTGAAAGTGCTTGAGAGGAGGAAGAAGAAGAAGGAACTCAAGGAAGAAGAACACAGCTTCTGCAGCCTTCTTTCTTTTCCCTGCGTTGGAAGAAGGATTGGAGGAAGAGGAAGACGCCAACACTTGGACCTTGCTCTTCCTTTGCTTGCGGCTGAACCAAGAGAGGAGAGGGGAGGGTGGCGGCAGCAAGAGGAGGATGAAAAGCTCTCTTAGGGCGCCGGCCTCTAGTCCTCTTTAAAAAGGGATTGGAGCTCCTAACTTTTAGGAGTTCCAATGACAACCTACCAAATAAGAAGGGGGCGCCGGCCCTAGCTCCTCTCTTCTTGTCGCCCCAAGCATTTGGAGAGGGGCTGATGCCCCTCTTAGTTGGTTAACCTAATCCTCTTCCAAAGAGGATTAGGTGCCTCTCTCATGGTTTCATCCTAATCTAATTAGGATTGGCCAAATTGGGTTCAATCTATGCTAGTCCTAATCCAATTAGGACTTGAATGAACCATGACTCAATTGAACTCTTCAATCCTAATCCAATTAGGAGTCATGTTGATTCATTAGATTAATAATTAATTTAGACTTAAGGAATCCTAATCCAATTAGGATTTGTTTAATTTTAGTCCTAATCTAATTAGGACTCTATTTGAATCCGAAGTCCTAATCCTATTAGGATTTCTAGGAATCCTACTCCAAGTAGGAATCCAATTTTAATTCAAAACTCCTAATCTCATTAGGATTGAGGAATCCTATTCCAAGTAGGAATCCTAGTCCTAATCCAATTAGAACTCTAGGTATCCTACCCGAAGTAGGATTCTTGTTTCAAGTCCAATTAATTAATTCCCTTTGTTCTTCTTCAACTTCTTATCAATCAAATTGATTTCTTGTGATTCCTAATCACGATTTCAACCATCGGATCGGTCAATACTTCTAGTGTGTGTGACCCCATAGGTTCTATTCTGACTGGTAGTGAGATATATTGTGATCTCTATCACTATATCATTGAAAACTCCTTTCAATGGGTTGGAACGATTCCAACTCAACTCATTAGGGTTTATCGATCATCAAGATAATCCCTATGAGTCCCACCATCCACCAGTGACACCTAGCAGCATGTAGTGGCTACCCAGCAGAATAGAATGATGAACCTCTAGGTGCAGTTAAACATGTGATACAGTCCTACTATCGTGGATCCCTACAGGACGGAGGTCATGGACAACTCGTCAAACCCCATCGTCTGTCATATGTCAAGATTTATTCGACTCGAGTTCGATAGTGAAAAACTCTTTCTCCACTGTGCATACTGCCCCGGCCGAGGTCTTACGAACTCAGTCTTATAAATCACATAGGATCTCTCCTTATCTATCAAGGTCGATAGATTCCATATAGGTGCATACCCTACTCCTACAGTGAACTTACTGCAGCCAATCTACACTGCATGGACCCATATGGCTAGAGACCATGTATGTGTGCAGTCAAACTACAATAACCTCACTGTGAGTAGCCGAAGCACCGCAGGTCAAAGGACCAGTCACACTACTGCAACATCAAGCAAGTCACTGACGAGTGGATAGACATCCAAGTGACTTCTTGTATTGGTCACGCTCAGTACCCTTGTTCTCTAACAAGCACCTGCATTATCACTTCAGTGTCCCTACACTGTGGACTCAAGTCTCGTCCATCCAGAAGGAGAGTGATCTGTGCACTGATCGGATCGATCACCGTCCTCGTGATGATCCTTTGATCAGGAGCATTTAGAAATTAATCACCAATGATACATGGCTCAAATTCTCAACTCTTGAGAATATGTATCATCATCTTATTAATTTCTTGGACGATTCATAGACACATAAACAATATGAATGAAAAAGATGCCTTTTATTTATTCAATAATAAATAGTCAAGTACAAAATTATGTCCCTAGAATCAACAATGTGTCAGCCAAATTGGCTTCTAGGGCATACATCTAACACGGACCAAAGTGTGACAGTTCACTTTAGGTCATCTTGAGCATCGTTGGTCAAAAGGATGAATTATGTGGTAACCATATGAATGGGTTCTTGAATGTTGCTTTGCATATTCGACCTATCCGGACGTCGGGTATCATTGCTAGATGGTCACCTCGATTAGTGCATGAAGTGGTTCATGTACTACCGACTTAGTGTTCGAACCTATCGGAGTCACGCACATAAGTCAAGTTAAGTAGGAAGGACTTGATCCAATTTAATTGAGAATTAAATTGTGGGTCATGTGAGATTTGGTTTTGTCTATGTTCAGCTAGCACTGAACATGAGGTACATACTGAATTTCATGGATGTGTATTTGATTATGTCTGTATTCTGGCTTAATCAAGTTTCAATTAATGTAATTGAAATTGATTTGGGCTCATTTGTTGAGTATGGTTTTGAATTGGATTCAAATAAATGTAATTGGGCTTAATGATGATTTTATTAGAATTTATTCCATATTTATTCTAGTCCAAGTGTGACTCGGATTGATCTGAAAATTGAACTAATTGGAGTTAACATGAATCAGATTCATGTGGAATTTTTTCAGATCCAAAATCTTTCAAATTGGTCTTCAATTTGGTTTAGAACCAATAATGGACCCAAGCCCATTTTAATTCAGCCCATTTGAATTAACCCATTTAAGAAAAGTCAATTTGAATTGGGAATTTACTTAGATGCCCTCCTGAATTAATTGACTCATTTCTGTGTTTCTTCTTCGGTCCACATAAGCCTGTGAACCACTTTTTCTGCTGAAACATTCTCCCGTGAACCACGTTTTTTCCCTTCTTCCGAACACATAAATTGACCGCTTGATCTTCCTCATCCTGCAACCATTTGAAGATCCGAAGAGACGTGTCTCTTCGGTTTTGAAACCTCTTTAATATAGGACTGATTTAATTGAAATCAAACGGTTCAAAAAATTCAATAAAATCATGAAACGTTTGGTGTTCACTCTTCCCTTTTGGCGTTTTCTCTTCCCTGGTTCAGCCTTGTCTTTGCCTATAAATAGGCTAGCTTTCTCTTCATTCTGAGCTAGAGATTTTATCTGGGGAGAGGGGAGATTCATGATCTTTTGAGTAGCCTGTAAAAGAGAGAAAAGGAAACGGGAAGAAAGAGGAAAAGAAAGAAAAAAAGGGAAGAAAGAATTTTTGAAATTCTTTTCTTCCAGGGGTTTATTTGCAAAAGGGTTTTTGCACTATACAGACATCATCCTACCTTCCTGCATTTCTTGGCGTGCGTGTGAAGTAGAGGGTCCGTACATCCGGGCCTCGCATAGCACCAGATCCATCAGTACCAGATCCGGCACCAAATTCAGTTCCAGATCCAGTTCCCGATCCAGTACCAGATCTAGCATCTGATCCAGTATCTGATCCAGCACTTGGCCCTGTACCAGATTCTGTTCCTGAGTACCTTGACCATCTTCTGCTGCAGGATCGAGGTATGGTAAACATAATATAGTTATGTTATTTATTTATACCTGTTATAAATAAATAGATAAAATTTTAAAACTGATTTTCTGACCTGGCATCCGATTTTATCGGATTTTGCGGGATATTTTTCCTTCAATTGGTATCAGAGCCAGGTTGGCCGATGGAATTGGCCTATAATATCTAGAATTATGCATGATTTAATTTTTAAATTTAGATTAGATCTAGATTTATTGATAAAATATCAATCTTGTGCTGAATTATAAGGTTGTCCTGCTATAAGGTTAACCCCTTATAGTGAAAAGGTTGTCCTAGCACAAAATTGATTTTAATTTGTATCATAAAATAAATAGTTTATTTTTGTGAAATTATGCATAATTGATGTTTATGAAATTTCAGTTTTAAATTTATTATGACCACAAAGTTTAAATATAAATTATTTATATTTGGAATAAATTGACACCTTGAATCCATGATCATAATACATTTAATAAAGAATTAAATGTTGAATTTAAAATTTGAAATTTGAATTTCAAATAAAGATTTAAAATTCAAAATTTGAAATTCGAATTAAAATTTAAATTTGAACATGGGTTTTGGGGCATGGGTTAGCACAATCAGATTAGTTGATTAGGTTAGACCTAATGTTAGAATTGAATTGGAATCAATAGTTGTATTAGACTAAATTCATTTTTCTAATTTGATCAAACTCAATAGTTTAGTTGATCATGTCCAAACACTTCAATTGGATCTGATTGTGGCTCAGTGGTCGAGCCTGAGTTCTCAATGACTATCTAAATCAACTTGACATACCATTTGGTGTCTAAGGCAAGTTAGATCTACGGTTATTAATTGGGGCTACCTCTTTCCTGGCCAACTCTGTTGGTGTCTAGGAAAGACGGTTAATGGCGGAACCCTCCCGTGATCTCTCTTACCTGGCCAATGTGGTCGTTCAAGTTTTGATTTAGATATCTTGAGACTTGGTACTCACCCATGTCAATAAGGAAATCAGTATGACTGATTTAGATGTCCATAGACCAATGAAATTCTATGTCCTCTATATGACTCAGTGCAGTCAGTGGGAGGATATAGAATTATCGGTCTCTCTAAAATCCTCTAAATTATTAGGTCCTTAAAATGATATAGTTATATAGATAACTAGGTCATAGCCTCCCATTAAAATGGATGATAATTGGTCCAGTATTTCAGTTGGACATGCAGGACGCTTCCGTCTGGTGTTCATATGAATATTGGAATTATCCTTCATTATATGATAGCTCTTTGAGCTATCTGATTGTGATTAGGTTGGCCGAGCTTTCCTCGGGCCTGATCATACATTAGGTAGTGTCATCGAGTTAGTTCATTAATGGTTGGATCTGACCAGGATTTTCAGTGGAGGCCTCCGCCTACTGATTACCACCTGGGGCAAAATAAAATACTAGAAATTATTTAGAGAAATAATTGGTAATGTACCTACCCTTAGATGCATATAGGTTGGGCGAGCTTTCCTCGGGCCTGTATACAATCCATGTGGATTCTAGTACCCGCTAAGGAATTAAAGTAATTCCTCGAATTAAAGGTAGAGGCTAAAAATTTGACTAAAATAGTGGGAGAAATCTTTAGACTGAAGTCCAAGTCTTTAGAATTAAAATAAATCATATACTAATTAGCTCTGATTTTTTCCTTTCAGATATGGCTAACTCTTTGTCCCTCCGAAAACTCTTAGACAACGATAAACTTAATGGACCTAACTTCGATAGCTGGTATCGGAAGTTGAAAATTGTATTAGAGCACGAGCGGATCCTATATGTGATATTGGATCCAGCACCTGAGGAACCTGCAGCAAATGCACCATGTGCAATCAGAGACGCTTATCAGAAGTGGCTTAATGATCGCACTACCGTACGCTGCATCATGAGGGCTTCGATGAATGACGAATTTAGTCGTAAATTCGAAGAAGCACAGCCTGTGGAAATATTTTAAATGTTGAAAGAGTCTTTCGGGACACCTGATGATGTCGAACGACATAAGA
Organism: Phoenix dactylifera; assembly: GCF_009389715.1. Taxonomy (NCBI): domain Eukaryota; kingdom Viridiplantae; phylum Streptophyta; class Magnoliopsida; order Arecales; family Arecaceae; genus Phoenix; species Phoenix dactylifera. Next base: position 45,910 of record NW_024068033.1, on the reverse strand, counting down.
CCTCCTGTGCGATTTTCAATGCCCGCATGAGGGAAGGGGAATCAATCACAGAACATATATTGTACATGGTCGAGAAAATTGATCTCCTGAGTAAACTTGGTTTTCCTTTGCACGAGCAATTGGGCAAGGATGCTATTTTGAACTCACTTCCCAAATCCTACCTGACCTTCCTTAGTCATTATAGAATGACTAAACCTGCAGTATCCTATCATGGATTGCTAGGTTTACTGCAGACCTATGAGAAGGATCACCAACTCTTTAAGGGGTCGGTGAATGTGGTGGGTGGAACTTCTGCAGGTCGTTCTTCCTTTAAGAAAGGAAAGAAAAAGAAGGTAAATAAAGTTCGTGCTGGGGCTTCTAAGCCCAAACAGACTATGAAGCAGAAATCTGATCAGAGTAAGGCAGAATGCTTCTTCTGCAAGAAGCAGGGTCACTGGAAGCGAAACTGTCCGGCTTATTTAGCGTCCTTGATCCAAATAGGCCAAAGAAGAAAATGCAGCAAACAGTTGCTGCACAAGGTAATTATATGATAACACCTTGTAATTTTTCTGTTTATGATTCTACTACCTGGGTATTGGATACCGGAAGTCCAATTAATATTTGCAATTCTTTGCAGGGACTTCAAGTAAGTAGAAGATTCAAGAACGGCGATCGATTCCTAAATGTTGGTGATGGAAGATCTGTTCCAGTCCTAGCTTTAGGAGTCATTGAGTTGTTTTTTGAGTCTGGAGTAGTTATGTTAGATGATTGTCACTTTTGTCCAGCATTCTTGATGAATGTCATCTCTGTAGGCTTTTTGGCCAAGAATAGTTATACCTTTTATATAAATGAAAGATTTTGTGATATCATTTTGAATGATACTAAAATTTTCAGTGGACAAATGAAATATGGCATTTATACTCTATCATTGCCTGTGAATGTAATGTACACATCTAATAAACACCCTAAATTAGATAAAGTCAATGAAACCTATTTATGGCATTGCCGGCTTGGTCATATAAACAAAAACAGGATAAACAGGTTAGCCCAACAAGGCATTTTAGAAATCAATGATTGTGAATCATTGCCAACTTGTGAATCCTGTCTTCTGGGTAAAATGACCAAGTCACCTTTTTCAGGAAAGGGTGAACGAGCCAGCGATGTTCTTGGCCTCATACATACTGATGTATGTGGACCTATGAACGTAAGTGCCAAAGGTGGTTATGCCTACTTCATAACCTTCACAGATGACCTATCCAGGTTTGGGTATGTCTATCTGATGAAGCATAAGTCGGAATCATTTGAAATGTTCAAACGATTTCGTAATGAAGTAGAAAAACAGACTGGAAAGAGTATTAAGATCCTTCGGTCAGACCGAGGAGGAGAATACCTTTCCGGTGATTTCTTGACTTATCTAGAGGAGAATGGGATTCTCTCACAATGGACCCCTCTAGGAACACCTCAGCACAATGGTGTATCCGAAAGGAGGAATCGAACTCTGTTAGACATGGTTCGATCCATGATGGGGTTTACTAGTCTGCCTCTATCTTTTTGGGGTTATGCTTTAGAGTCTGCGTGTATAATACTAAATAAGGTTCCAAGTAAGTCTGTTGAGAAGACTCCATATGAGATATGGACTGGGCGTAGGCCGACACTTTCATACCTTAGGGTTTGGGGATGTCCGGCTTATGTTAAACGTTCTCAAACTGACAAACTGGGTCCTAGGTCCGATAAGTGTTATTTTGTAGGGTACCCCAAGCAAACTAGGGGTTATTACTTTTACCTTCCTAATGAACAAAAGGTGTTCGTAGGACTTAAGGCAACATTTTTGGAAAAGGAATTCCTTGGTGAAGGAATTGTTGCCTCTAAGGTTGAACTTAGTGAAGTTCAGCAGGTGGAAGATTTAACACAATCTACTGAACCCACAGAATCGGTTTTGATTAGATCAAACCCGGAGCCCAATATAGAAGCACCATTAAGGCGATCCGGTAGAGTACCGCATCAAGTGGATAGATACTATGGTTTCTTGGTCCATGACGCGGATCCTATTGAGCTCGATGAGAACAATGAGGATCCGATCACCTATATGGATGCTATGCAGAGGTCCGACTCTGAGTTGTGGCTTAATGCCATGAAATCCGAAATGGAGTCCATGGAAATCAATAGTGTATGGACACTAGTTGATCCACCCGAAGGGATAAAACCCATAGGGTGCAAATGGATCTTCAAAAGAAAGAGAGGCGCAGACAGAAAGGTGGAGACCTATAAAGCCCGTCTGGTTGCCAAGGGATATCGTCAACGTTATGGTATCGATTATGACGAAACTTTTTTCCCTGTGGCAATGCTAAAATCTATTCGGATCATGCTAGCTATAGCAGTATATATGGATTATGAAATCTGGCAAATGGATGTGAAAACAGCTTTTCTAAATGGAGAGCTGGAAGAAGAGGTATATATGATACAACCTGAGGGTTTCACATCCATAGACGAGTCCAAAGTATGCAAGCTACAAAAGTCCATTTATGGACTTAAGCAAGCTTCTCGAAGTTGGAACATACGTTTCGATAAAACTATCAAAACATATGGCTTTGTTAAGAACGAAGAAGAACCTTGTGTCTACAAGTGGGTTAACGGTTCAGTGATCACATTTCTTGTGTTGTATGTGGATGACATTCTCTTAATTGGGAATGACATTCCTGCATTACAAAATGTGAAACTCTGGCTGTCATCACAGTTCTCCATGAAGGATCTGGGAGAAGCATCCTACATCCTAGGGATGAAAATCTATAGAGATAGATCTAAGAGGTTGCTTGGATTGTCCCAATCCACGTACATCGACACTATGTTGAAGCGGTTCAACATGGAGCATTCCAAGAAGGGCTATCTTCCGATAGGCCAAGGAATTTCTCTCTCTAAGAAAGATTGTCCGACAACTTCCGAAGAAAGAGAGCGTATGAGTAGAATCCCATATGCTTCTGCAGTAGGTTCTATTACGTACGCCATGACATGTACAAGACCGGATGTTGCTTACTCACTAGCAGTAGCGAGTAGGTATCAGTCTGATCCGGGTGAGAACCATTGGAAGGTGGTGAAAACCATCCTTAAGTATTTAAGAAATACTAAGGACCAATGGTTAATTTATGGAGAATCTGACTTAAAACTTGTGGGGTTTACAGACTCTAGTTTTCAGTCAGACCATGATGACAGTAAGAGTATGTCAGGATTTGTGTTTACCCTGAATGGAGGAGCAGTCTGCTGAAAAAGTTCCAAGTAGCATTCAGTAGCCGATTCTGTATGCGAAGCAGAGTATGTTGCTGCATCAGATGCGGCAAAGAAAGCTGTTTGGATCAAGAAGTTTGTAAATCAACTTGGTGTTGCTCCCTCAATCAACGGTCCAGTTCTTTTGTATTGTGACAATACTGGAGCCATTGCACAAGCAAAGGAGCCAAAGTCCCACCATAGAACCAAGCACATTCTGCGCCGCTACCACCTTGTACGAGAAATTGTGGAACGAGGTGACGTCAATCTTCAAAAGATCGATGGAAAGGAGAACCTAGCTGACCCATTCACTAAAGCCCTTTCTGTAAAGGAGTTCGATTATCACAAATCGAAGATGGGTATTAGATACTGTACAAATTGGCTTTAGTTCAAGTGGGAGTTGTTGGAAATTGTGTCCCAAAGCCAATTTTTTTGTAAGAATAATGTATATGTTTTATTTAATGAATAATAAAATCTATTCTGGCATTCTTTTCATCACAAGTGTTGCATCTTCAAATAGGAACTCCTGTGTATTGTGATGAAGTCCTTAGGACTAATTTAGTGGGTAAAGAAGGTTTTATCATTTAGTCCTTAAATTGGTTCGCGACCGATTGACAAGCTATTAATTGGACAATAGCTATGTCAAGTATAGGTCGTTGTATGCCATTTAGTTGGTTGTCCTCTTAACCAAGGAGTGTGGAGACACTGGTATGGCATATAGGTGAGATGTAGGAGTACATCGTCGCTGAACAGTGACTCACCTGTTGAGCACTTCACTGTCAGGAGTTAGCTCACAAAGCATATGGGCATAAGTATCCCTTAGACCTGAGACTATCATGGTGACTTGCAAGCAACTCACTGTACTTTAGCACTGAATGATCTGAATTTCTAATTCAGATATTAAAAAGTTGCTGGGTGCAGTCAAGTACTCGCGAAGTCTGTGTATGAGTCAAGAAGGGATTGACCGCTCCAGATTATAGGAGTTGATGTTTCGCTGTGTTTCAATTTAGTAAAACCTTGGCCAGGGTAAACCAAGTGATTGGTCACTTGAATTTAATTAATTGAAATACAATATGGATGACCGGACCAAAGTGTGACAGTTCACTTTAGGTCATCTTGAGCATCGTTGGTCAAAAGGATGAATTATGCGGTAACCATATGAATGGGTTCTTGAATGTTGCTTTGCATATTCGACCTATCCGGACGTCGGGTATCATTGCTAGATGGTCACCTCGATTAGTGCATGAAGTGGTTCATGTACTACCGGCTTAGTGTTCGAACCTATCGGAGTCACGCACATAAGTCAAGTTAAGTAGGAAGGACTTGATCCAATTTAATTGAGAATTAAATTGTGGGTCATGTGAGATTTGGTTTTGTCTATGTTCAGCTAGCACTGAACATGAGGTACATACTGAATTTCATGGATGTGTATTTGATTATGTCTGTATTCTGGCTTAATCAAGTTTCAATTAATGTAATTGAAATTGATTTGGGCTCATTTGTTGAGTATGGTTTTGAATTGGATTCAAATAAATGTAATTGGGCTTAATGATGATTTTATTAGAATTTATTCCATATTTATTCTAGTCCAAGTGTGACTCGGATTGATCTGAAAATTGAACTAATTGGAGTTAACATGAATCAGATTCATGTAGAATTTTTTCGGATCCAAAATCTTTCAAATTGGTCTTCAATTTGGTTTAGAACCAATAATGGACCCAAGCCCATTTTAATTCAGCCCATTTGAATTAACCCATTTAAGAAAAGTCAATTTGAATTGGGAATTTACTTAGATGCCCTCCTGAATTAATTGACTCGTTTCTGTGTTTCTTCTTCGGTCCACATAAGCCTGTGAACCACTTTTTCTGCTGAAACATTCTCCCGTGAACCACGTTTTTTCCCTTCTTCCGAACACATAAATTGACCGCTTGATCTTCCTCATCCTGCAACCATTTGAAGATCCGAAGAGACGTGTCTCTTCGGTTTTGAAACCTCTTTAATATAGGACTGATTTAATTGAAATCAAACGGTTCAAAAAATTCAATAAAATCATGAAACGTTTGGCGTTCACTCTTCCCTTTTGGCGTTTTCTCTTCCCTGGTTCAGCCTTGTCTTTGCCTATAAATAGGCTAGCTTTCTCTTCATTCTAAGCTAGAGATTTTATCTGGGGAGAGGGGAGATTCATGATCTTTTGAGTAGCCTGTAAAAGAGAGAAAAGGAAACCGGAAGAAAGAGGAAAAGAAAGAAAAAAAAGGGAAGAAAGAATTTTTGAAATTCTTTTCTTCTAGGGGTTTATTTGCAAAAGGATTTTTGCACTATACAGACATCATCCTACCTTCCTGCATTTCTTGGCGTGCGTGTGAAGTAGAGGGTCCGTACATCCGGGCCTCGCATAGCACCAGATCCATCAGTACCAGATCCGGCACCAGATCCAGTTCCAGATCCAGTTCCCGATCCAGTACCAGATCTAGCATCTGATCCAGTATGTGATCCAGCACTTGGCCCTGTACCAGATTCTGTTCCTGAGTACCTTGACCATCTTCTGCTGCGGGATCGAGGTATGGTAAACATAATATAGTTATGTTATTTATTTATACCTGTTATAAATAAATAGATAAAATTTTAAAACTGATTTTCTGACCTGGCATCCGATTTTATCGGATTTTGCGGGATATTTTCCTTCAAGTATGAACATTATGATTACCATATGCATCTCATGTATATTTTCAGATCTAAAATTTTAAACCTATTATGCTATTCTCTGGATTTCAGATCATACATTACTTGATTTAAAATATTGTAATCTAATTGCAATTCTAAAATAATTTGCAAGATCATAGCAAATAAAAACTTGCATGCTGAAAATTTCAGCCACCTGAAATTTCAGCACGCAGAAAATCCAACAAGCATAATTCCTTTAAAAATCAGATTAAAAATGTGATAATTAATCCTTAGGTCCTAATCATGCTCCCTAGAACCTGGCTCTGATATCACTGCTGAGTTATGCCCCGTTCGATGCGACGTTCGCAGCGGAATTCGAACGGGACGTCGTTCATTACATGAACGCGCCTCGGATCGTAGAATTCAAAAAAATTTCTGGATCCAAATCCAGAAGATTTTTTAATTCATTAGGGAGGGAAGATTAGGATCTAAGGAAGGTTGATTAAGATTCATAAAACTAAAACTAAAATAAAAAAAAATAATTTGAAGATCTCATCTCCAAAAATTCTGCAGGTGAAGAACACCACAGCCTAATGATCTATCTAGGTTCCTGTTTGAGCCACACAATTGTCCGGCCTCTACAAGTATCCACACGAGGATCTAATCATCTGAGATAGGATCTTACCGGAGTGCTAGCTCCTTGCAAAGACCTCTCATGACTATCATATAGATTAGAAGATAAAAATCTACAACATACCTCCTTAAAGAAGAACCCTTTCTTCTTCAACCTTGCTCGCGATGGAGGAAGAGGAAGGAGGAACCTTGCACGTGGATCTTCCTTGCCTTGCTACCGTGGAAGAAGAGGAGGATGAAGACCCCTTGCTGCCGTGGAGAAGGAGGAAGAAAGAAGAGGAGGCGTGGAGAGGAAGAGGAGAGAATTAATTCATAACTTCTTCCTTGCTACCCTTTTATAGATTGGGTTTAGGGCTCCTCCTAATCTTATTAAGAGTATGGGACTATAACCCACCCTTAGATTAATGCCAAGTGTCCAATCCTTGTGTTTATAGATGCATGACATGTGTCTATTTAATCAATTGATTAATTTTCTAATCATATTAGGATTCGTAATCTCATTAGGAGAATTAATTGATTTGGGAGCATGCATCCTACGACGCCATGTGGACTTTAAAGTCCGCATAGTATGAACATGACTTAAGTCATATTCATCCTACAACGACATGTGGTTTTTAAAATCTGCACAAATTTTGGTTTAATCAAATTGACCCATCATGAACCCAAATCAATTTGGGTTGAACCCAATTTGATTTGGCTCATTAAATCAGCCCAATTACAATCCAATTGCAATTAATTCCACTTAATTCTTCTTCCATTAACTTACTAACACTTAGTGGGTTAATTCAATCGCCAATCATATTGATGATTGATTTCTATTATGATTCCAAATCACAATTAATGATTGTCTGACTAATTAAATCCTCTATGTGTGTGACCCTGTAGGTTCTTTTCTGACTGGTAGTGAGAAATATTGAGATCTCCATCTCAATATCACTGAAACTCCTTTCAGTGGACTAAAACAATTTCAGTTCTACTCTTAGGGTTCACTGATCACTAAGTGAATGCCTTCGAGTCTCACAATCCACTAGTGACACCTAGCAGTATGTGGTGGCAACCCAGCAGAATAGAATATCTGAACTTCTTGGTGCAGTTAGCGTATGATACAGTCCCTCTATCATGGATCCCGACGTGACGGAGGTTATGGATATCTCGTCAAACTCCATCGTCTGTCATATGTCAAATTTATACGATTTCCAGTTCGAGATATGAAAAACTCTTTTTCCAAAATATCTGGCCAGAAATTTATCGAACTCAGTCTCATAAATCACATAGGATCACTCCTAATCTATCAAGGTCGATAGATCCCATCTAGATGCAACCCTATTCCAAAATGAACCTACCGCAGCCAATTCGCACTACAAGGATCCGAATGACTAGGGCCCAAGTTCATATGCTTGTCAAACTACAGCAACCTCACAGTGAATAGCTGAGGCATCGCAGGTCAAAGGATCAGTCATACAACTGCAGCATAAGTAGTCACTGACGAGTGGATAGACATCCATGTGACTTCTATCTTTGGTCACGCTCAGTACCTTGTTCTCTAACAAGTACTTGCATAATCACTCCAGTGTCTCTACACCGTACACTCGAGACTCATCCATCTGACTAAGTGATCTGTGCACTAATCTCAGCGGATCGATCACCGTCCCTCGTGATGGATCCATCGATGAGGAGCATTTAGAAATTAATCCCTAATGACACATGCCTCAAATTCTTAACTCCTTGAAATTATGTGTCATCATCTATTAATTTTTTGGACAATTCATGGACACATACAAACATGAATGAAAAATAAATTGCCCAATTTTATTTATTAATAAGTGTCAAATTACAAATTTATGCCCCATATTACAAATATGCGTCAGCCATGTTGGCTTCTAGGGCATACTTCTAACAATTTATTGTTCCGCTGCGTATTTAGAAATGTGAGACTTTATAATTTGTGGCAGTCAATGGAATAAGATTGCATTTATTTAGCTGAATTATTTTAGTTACATATTTGAGATATTTGGTTAAGATGTCTTGCATGCTTGTGGGAAGAGTTTCCTACGGGTGTGCGGCGGTTGGTGCGGATCCTCAGCTCGCGATCTCGGGCCGGGGGTGTAACAACTTAAGTGAAATCAGAGCCAGGTTGGATAAATTCTAAGATAAGAAAATCAAACATGATATGAGTGTAGGTGGGTAGACACTAGGGATATTAGGATGCTAGTTTATGGTGATTGTAACAACCATTCTATAAACTTGTAATTAACTGGTAAGCTTATTATTGGCATGCTGCTATCTGATAGATATAGGTCAGGATGCCTCCACGTCGGATGAGAAAGACTACTCATAGAGTGTGGAGTGATTGGTTATACCCCTATTTGATTCTGATGAGCTCAAAGCATTTGAGTATATCTTATGTTATACTAATGAATTCAATCTAGTGTTTCAGGCAAATATTTGTGAATTTATATTTAAGTATCTCTAGCTTTGGTTCCATATATTTTGGTTAAGTAAGGAACTCAGTTTGAACCAAAGTCTGAAGCTCGAGTCGACTCTGGAGGATTTCGAGTCGACTCCAAGTGTTTCAGACGTTCTGGCACAGGCTCGAGTCGACTCCGGCACACTGCGAGTCGACTCTGACTGAGAACAGACAGCAGGACAGAAAGATGAATCTCAGACCCTGTCACCGAGTCGACTCCTGAAGAATTCGAGTCGACTCCGATGATTGCTGAGTCGACCCCCGATAGTTCCGAGTCGACTCCAAGGAGTAACAGACAGAGAGACAGAGAAGTGGTTTCTGGATCCTGTTACCGAGTTGACTCCAGAAGAGTCGAGTCGACTCCAACGGTTGGCGAGTCGAGTCGACTCCAACGGTTGGCGAGTCGACTCCTAAACAAGCAAGAGCCGACTCTCAGAGGAATGCAAGACTAAAAGACAGTGAACCAACTTCGGGCTCGAGAGCCAAGTCGACTCCAAGACGATCCGAGTCGACTCCGAGATAGTTCAACTTCAAAGATAGAAGATCAGTTTTCGGACTTTGAGAGCCGAGTCGACTCCAAGACGATCCGAGCCGACTCCGAGGCAGTTCAACTCCAAAGACAGAAGATCAGTTTTTCGGTCTCTGAGAACCGAGTCGACTCCAAGAGAATCCGAGTCGACTCGAGGGAGTAAACCTGGAAGAAAGATCTCTGAAATCCTGAGAACGAGTCGTCTCCAAAGGGCCGAGTCATCTCTGGATACTGGCGAGCCGACTCCAAGTTTGGCCGAGTCGACTCCAGAACGGGACAGCACTTTAATTCAAATCCTAAACAGTGGGCGAGTCGTCTCCAGTAAAGCATGAGTCGACTCCCGCAACAGCCGAGTCAACTCCAGATCGAGCAAGTCGACTCCGATCCCAACAGACACTTTGTCAGGAGTTGTAGATTGTGCAGAACGGCTCTAAAGTTGTGTCTAACGGCTAGTTTTCAAAGGAGACTGTTTAAATAGCCAGAGAAAACAGTAATAGTGGAGAAGTGAGAGATTCCATTCAAAGCAAAAGTGATTTTCACCTACCAAAGCCTCTCAAGAGTAAATACAAGAGAAAGAAGGAATAAGTGCATTCAACTCCATCCTACGAACTCTTTCCTCACATTCAAGGCTCCCCATCTGACAGCAAATCTTCAGCTCACTCCAAGAGGAGTCTAAGAGTTCGAGAAGCCTCTTCTTCCCTTTCCAAAAACTGTTTGAGGGCTTCTAACTCTATTCTATTCATATTTGTCATATTTGCTTTTTAAGAAGCTATCCTTGTACTCTTTCCAAACTGTTTCTCTTACTTGATTCAATCAGGGGATTGAATCAAGAGTGTAAAGGTTAGTTGGTGAGCCAAGGGTAAAACCAACGGTGTAAGGGTTCGATTGTGATCCCGGAAAAAACAATCGGATGGTTTTAGTCGGTGAGCCTGGAAAAACCGATCGAGTTCGTTGTGATCTCGTAAAACAACAAGTTGGGTTGTGAACTTGTAAAACAACCGGCTGTAATCCGAGGGATTATAGTGAACTCCCAAGTGAAGCTTGGGGAGTGGACGTAGGAGCAAGGGTTAGCTCCGAACCATTATAAAATTTCTTGTGTTTGTGATTGGTTCATTGTCTCTTCCATCCCCTTCATTCACTGCATATAGTAAACTAATTAATCCACTTGCAATAAGGTTTAATTAGTTACTCATTAAGTTTTTATCTGTAATAATTACTTAAAATCCAATTCACCCCCTCCTTTGGGTTGTCACCTTGGGCAACAAGTGGTATCAGAGCAGGAACTCTTACATTAAAAGAGTAAAAGATCAAAATGACAACCCCATTTGGATCTTCTCTTATTGAGGGGCAATCGAACCATAGACCTCCATTTTTCAATGGAACCGACTACACCTATTGGAAGGCTAGGATGAGGATATTTATCCAAGCTCAAGATTATGAGATTTGGAGCACCATAGTTAATGGACCATACATTCCTTCTATTTTTGTAGATGGTATTACTATTCCCAAACTTGAAAAAGATTGGGATGACAATGATATAAGGAAGGCACAACTAAATGCCAAAGCAATGAATGTGCTTTATTGTGCCTTAGACCGTAATGAATTCAATAGAGTCTCTACTTGCAATTCTACAAAAGAGATATGGGACAGACTTGAAGTGACCCACGAAGGCACGAATCAAGTCAAGAAATCTAAAATAAACATGCTTGTTCATAAGTATGAACTATTTAAAAAGGATTCTAATTAAACTATCACTTGCATGTTTACTAGATTTACTGATATCGTCAATGGTCTAAAAAGCCTTGGCAAAAGTTATGCTAACAGTGACCTTGTCAGGAAAATACTTCGATCTTTGCCAAGATCATGGGAAGCCAAGGTAACGGCAATTCAAGAAGCCAAGGACTTGAACAAGCTGCCACTTGAAAAGCTTCTTGGATCCCTTATGACGCATGAGCTCACGATGAAACAATACAACGAAGAAGAATCCACTCATAAGAAAAAGGTAATAGCCCTCAAATCTACTTCTTCTAACAAAGATCTATCTTGCAGTAGCAGCAGCGAAGAAGAAGATAATGAGGGAGACGATGATGAGGCTCTTCTCGTGCGAAAGTTCAGAAAATTCATCAACCGGAAGAAGTCCTTTCATCATAGGAGAGGTCCCTCAAGTTCCTACTACAAGGATAAAGGTAAGGAAAGGAAAAATAAAGAAATCGGATGCTATGAATGCAAGAAACCGGGACATTTCAGAATTGATTGTCCCTTGCTGAAGAAGGCCAGCAAATTTAAGAAAAAGAAAGTCCTCGTCTCCACTTTGACGGACTCCGATTCATCATCATCATCATCGGATGAGGAACAAGAGGAAAATGCCAACTTTTGTTTTATGACGAATGAAAATGAGGTAACATCTGAAACGAATTTAGATTTTACCTTTGATGAATTGTATGATGCTTTTAATGAACTAATGGATGAATATAAGACAATAAATCTTAAGAATAAAGAACTAAAACTAACTAATCAATCTCACTCCCATAAATACGATAAATTAATTAAGGATAAGGACTTTACCATTAAAGAAAATTTGGAACTTAAAACAAACAACCAAATGTTAATTCAAAAAACTAATACCTTACTTAAAGATAACGAAAAACTAACCAAGAAAATTTCAGAACTTAAAAACAGTAAACAAACTATAAAAGATAATCTCACAAAAGACTTAAACATACTGAAAACAGAAAAACAAAAGCTAATAAAATAACTTGAAAAATACAAACCTATTGTTGAAAAGTTTACATATAGCTCTGAAAAATTGGAAATGATACTTAATAATCAACGAGCTGTGTTTAACAGAGCTGGTTTAGGGTATAAACCTAAGAATAAGCAAAAGCTCCTTAAAAATTTCTTTGTGAAAGCAGGGGAAAGTAAAACTAAGAATATAACCTATTTTTGCTGTGGAAGAATAGGGCATAAAGCTAATGTATGTCATCATAGAAAAGAAAAAGCTAAAAGAAAAATTAAAAAGGTTTGGGTTCCAAAAGGATCCAACATTACTAACCATGAAGGACCCAAGAAAACTTGGGTACCTAAAATTGTATGATTTCCTTGTGCAGGAGTGTCTTGCAGCCAAAGTCGACAAAAACTGTTTGTACTTGGATAGTGGCTGCTCAAGACACATGACGGGTGACAAGGAGCAATTCTTCACCCTAGAGCCTAAAAAGGGAGGTGCTGTGACATTTGGAGACAACAACCAAGGTCACATCGTTGGTATAGGTAAAGTACAAATCACCTCTTCAACCTTTATTGATAATGTACGATTTGTAGATGGTCTTAAGCATAATTTACTTAGCATAAGTCAATTATGTGATAGAGGGTTTGATGTTCTATTTAAGCCAACTCTTTGCATCATAACCAACTCAAGTGACAATAGCTTAGTATTCAAAGGAATAAGACGTGGTAATATGTACGTAGTAGATCTTGAAGATCTTGACAAAAATAATCCTTGCTTAGTAGCTAGTGATACTAAGCTTAATGATGCAAGTTGGTTATGGCACCGTAAGTTAGGTCATGCAAGTATGGATACAATCACAAAACTAGTTAAAAGAGATTCCGTAATAGGGTTGCCAAAACTAAAATTTGAGAAAAATAAAATTTGTGAAGCTTGTCAATATGGCAAACAATCTAGGAGCTCTTTTAATCCATAAATTGTGTCACTACTACTAGACCCCTTGAACTACTACACATGGATCTATTTGGACCAACTAGAACCACAAGTCTTGGTGGAAATAAGTATGACCTTGTCATTGTAGATGATTTTTCTAGATACACATGGGTCATGTTCTTAGCTCATAAAGATGAAGCATTTTCAGTATTTAAGAAATTTCATAAGAAAGTTACTAATTCAAGAAATGCTTCAGTTATAGCTATTAGGAGTGATCATGGAACGGAATTTAAAAATCATCTATTTGATGAATTTTGTAGTAAAAAAAAAATAACTCATAATTTCTCTGCACCTAGGACACCACAACAAAATGGAGTTGTAGAAAGAAAGAATAGAACCCTAGAGAAAATGGCTAGAACCATGTTGTGTGAAAGTAACCTTCCTAAGTATTTTTGGAGAGAAGCCATTAATACATCATGTCATATATTAAATAGAGTCTTATTGAGACCAATTATAAAGAAAACACCCTATGAACTTTGGAGAAATAGAAAGCTCAAAGTAAACTATTTTCATATTTTTGGATGTAGGTGTTTCATTCATAATAATGGCAAAGATAACTTAGGTAAATTTGATTCTAAATCAGATGAAGGTATCTTTTTGGGATATTCCACATTAAGTAAAGCTTATAGAGTCTTTAACAAAAGAACCCTTATTATTGAAGAGTCCATACATGTTGTTTTTGATGATTCTAATGATATCTCTTCTAGCAAGAAAGTAGCTCTTGATGATGATGCAGAAATTCTTGAAGAAAGGATAGATGAGATGACACTACAAGAGGATGAACCAAAGCAAATTGGAGAAGCTTCAACAAGCCAAGAGGTAATTGTTGATCATGGGCTGACTAAGGCTTGGAGGTATGCTCATGGTCATCCTAAGAAATTAATTTTAGATGATCCATCTCAACCTGTTAGAACTAGAGCATCTCTTAGGAACTTAAATAATCATCTAGCATTTGTCTCACACTTTGAACCTAAAAACATAGAAGAAGCTGAAAATGATGCAAATTGGATAAATGCGATGCAAGAAGAGCTAAACCAATTCACTAGAAACAAAGTATGGAATCTAGTTGAACGACCCACTGAATACTCAATAATAGGAACTAAATGGATATATAAAAATAAACTTGATGAAAATGGAATCGTGATTAGGAACAAGGCTAGGCTAGTAGCAAAGGGATATAATCAAGAAGAAGGTATAGACTTTGATGAAACTTTTGCTCATGTAGCTAGCCTTGAAGCAATTAGATTGTTACTAGCATTTGCATGCTCTAAAGACTTCAAACTATTTCAAATGGATGTAAAAAGTGCCTTTTTGAATGGGTATATTAATGAGGAGATGTATGTAGAACAATCTCCTGATTTTGAAAATCATCAATATCCCAATCATGTTTATAAACTAAACAAAGCACTTTATGGTCTGAAACAAGCCCCTAGAGCATGGTATGAAAGACTTAGCAAATTTCTATTAGACCATGAATTCTCTAGAGGGAAAGTTGATACAACACTATTTTTAAAGAAGAAAAATAAAGATATGTTAGTAGTTCAGATTTATGTAGATGATATAATTTCGGTGCTACTAACAATCGCCTCTGCGAAGAATTTGCTGACTTAATGCAGAGTGAATTCGAAATGAGCATGATGGGAGAGCTGAACTATTTCCTCGGGCTCCAAATCAAATAATCTAAAGAAGGCATCTTCATCTATCAAGCAAAATACATCAAGGAGATGCTTAAGAAGTTTGATATGGAAGGAAACAAGTCAATCAGCACAACCATGAGTTCATCATGCAAACAAGACAAAGATGAATCAGGTAAATCAGTAGATCAAAAGATGTATAGAGGTATGATAGGATCTTTATTATATCTCACTACAAGTAGACCTGATATTATGTTTAGTGTATGTATGTGTGTTAGATATCAATCTAATCCTAAGGAATCATACTTAATTGCTGTTAAGAGAATCTTTAAATACCTAATAGGAACAAAAAATATAGGTTTATGGTACTCTAAAAAATCAAGCATAAACTTAATAGGGACACTGATTCAGACTTCGCTGGTTGTAAACTTGATAGAAAAAGCACTAGCGGGTCATGTCAATTCTTAGGAGAAAACTTAATCTCTTGGTTTAGCAAGAAACAAAACTCGGTTGCACTATCTACGGCTGAAGCCGAATATGTAGCTGCCGGGAGTTGTTGTGCTCAAATCTTGTGGATTAAACAACAACTTGAAGATTATGACATTAAACAAGATAAAATTTCTATTAACTGTGATAATACAAGTGCCATTAATCTAACTGAAAATCCAATTCAACATTCAAGAACTAAACACATTGAGATAAAACATCACTTCATAAGAGATCATGTTCTGAATGATGATGTGACACTTTAATTTATCTGTACTAATGATCAACTTGCTGATATCTTCACAAAACCTTTGAGTGAAGATCGATTTTGTATGCTTAGAAGAGGGTTAGGAGTGATTGATCCATTTTAGTGATACTCTCTTCTAAGTCGCTGATTTTGATGATTAGTTTATGTTGGACATAGGTGAAAGAGTAGATGCCCTATAAGCCAATCATTTGATAGGTTTCTCTTTGTAATCCTCCAAATCATGTACTTTGACACTCGATATATATCAATAAAGGCATTGTGTTTCATCATTTGCTGCTTATCTATTTTATTATTGGATGATGAACCCCATAAATTAGGACATTGGTTTTAGGGTTATGATGAGATCATATCAGTGAGACCTAAAATCCTAAAATCCTAATTTAGAATATTCCCAGTCAAATTGGTATATTGAGTCGGGGATCAATATTACCGGAAAGACTGGCATATCTTATGTATGCTCAATGTAGAGGGTGATTGATCTCACAATCACTTGTGTGAGACACTAATACAAAGATGTGGGTGCTCATTAGAGGAATGAGTTCACTGAAATGACTAGCCATGAGAACATCTTATGGATTCTTACTTAATTATCAAAAGATGGTTCTCATAGTGGGAGTTGTGCAAGTGATCCTTAGACCTGAGATCACCATGGTACCTTGTGCACTTGAAGCTATGTTTTGGTTTACCCTCATTCACGACATTGCGTTGTGTACGGGGTATTCTGGATATGGTGGATTTTGTACGAAGGTTGTGAGTAGGTCAAAAAGGAATCAGTCACTTCTAGTAAGAGAAGGTAACATCCTACTTACTCTAATCTTATGATGATTCAAGAAGCCTTTGATCAAAGCAAAATGAATATTAGAAAGAGTTTCTAATGTTTCATTATTTGAATTATCATATAAAAGATTGAGAGAGACATGAATAAGTGATTGAGTTTGATATTGATCCATACTCATGCACTTATTCAGGATGTAGTATTACTGAGGGATTGAATTGCACAGTAACTTGCCACTGAAGGGTATGTTTGGATTTGTCCAATACATTCCTCATCTTTCGGGTAGACATGATACGTTGCTAGACATCAATCATGTCTTGTGGGTTGATCGCATCAAAGAGTTTGATTAGATCAAAGCATCAGAAAGGTTCTGATTGCTAAGTCAGGTTTAGCACTAAATTGAACCTAAATTGGATTAGAGGTATTCTAATCAGGTTAGGTCAACTTGCACCTGCACCTACTGCTGGCTAAGATAAGGAACCCAATGGGTCACACACAAGGGAATTGATCAAGGGTCTAATTGGATTAGATCATGTTTGCAAAATGAACATGCTAGCACGTGTTGCAAACCCTAGCTCCTGATTCAAATTAAATTCGAATCTGATTCTTAGGTTAGGTTGATCTAATATGATTAGATCATGACCTAATATGGGTTAGCCAAGAGTTGGAACCCATTTGGCTTTGATTAGACCTGATTTGATTAGGTTTAATGTTTTCTTTAAGTTGGTTAAACCCAATTGGATTGGGTTTGATAGGGCCTTCACTTCTGGACCATTGGATCACTTCCTGGATGAAGGATCTGGTCCACTAGTTGGCGCCTTCATCTGGACCATTGGATGGATTTCTGGATGAAGGATCTAGACCATTGGTCAGCGCCTGAATCTGGACCACTGGATGGCTCTCTGGATGAAAGATCTGGACCGTTGCTCAGCGCCTGAATCTGGACCATCAGTGATGGCATCTTGCTTCTGGACCATTGGATGGCACCCTGGATGATGATGCCTTGATCTGGACTATTAGATGGTGCCTGGATCTGGACCATTGGCTTTGGTTCACTGCATTTGGGCCCTTGGATCATCAGGATTTAAGAGGGAGACATGAGAAAGAAGTTGATACACCCTTCTCCTTAGCACCCCATCATGATGGGATGCCTCTCTTGGCACATGCCTCATCATGATGAGGTGTGTGGATGGGATGCATCCCTTTATGATGCATCCCTCCATCTCTTATAAATAAGGAGGTGCCTTGGGGTTCTAAAGATCATCAAAGAAAAAGTCTCTCCTTCTCTCTCCCTTATCCCTTCTTTCTTACAAGCCTCTCTCTTTTGTCCTAACCCAAGACAAGAGGGTCTTCTTTAGGACAAAAAGGCTAGTGAATATTTTAGAGGTAGAAAGGAAAAAAGAAGTGAAGAAAAATCAGCTAATTAAATTCTTTGGAAGGATTGAACAACTAGAATCAAGTTTTGGTGGAGCTAGAGTCTTGAACCCATTTCTGTGTGGATCAACATCGGAGGGTGAACATTTGGGCACCATAGGACATCTTCAGACATATTGGATATAGCGTGATAGGTATTCTTCTATACCAAGATTATATTTTCTACATTATTTGGTTATACTATTAAGGTGATCTTGGCTTATTAGGGTTCTATATAATGGATTTTATAAGAAAATTTTATAATCTCGTATCTTCCGCTGCGCCCTAGGGCACTGACTGGTCCCAACAGTGGTATCAGAGCCACCCTTAATCAGTTTAACCAAATGATAATACATGCTATTATCTTGATGCTATGAGATAGCTATGTTGTTTGTATGCATGATTAGTTTATGCCATGAGATAGTGTTATATTCATATTGTAGCATAGTATAATTGCTAGTGCTAAATTATAGAATGTGCAATGAGACCAATATAGTAGTATGAAAACTTTGGGCTGACCCATTCTGGAACAATCGACTCAGTTGGTGTCTAGGAAGGAAGCCACAGGTGGTTACTTAATTAGGACCTCACTCTCTGAGTGAGGGGTGCCTCCCACCTGCTTTTCTGGCCAATTATTTGATTGTCCTTTATGGTTGAGCTTAATGTTAGTAAGATACTACTATTTGAAAGCCCTCACTAAATTCATAATTAAGTCGTAGTGTTAATTGCTTTAAGCTGAGCCATTCTGAATCAATTGACTAAGTTGGTGTCTAGTTAAGAGGCTACAGGTGGTTATTTAATTACGACCTTACTAAGTAAGGAGAGCCTCCCATCTGCTTACCTGGCCAACTATTTGATTGACCTCCATGAAAAAGCTAATTGCTGATATAACACTATAAAGGTCCTTCCTTCATGCTTAGATATTATTATGTCAATATCTACGCTAGCTTGTTGTGATTCCCACAAAGCTAGTATTAGGAATTGATATTGTAATATCTTGGTGCATATGATGCATATGGCATATTTTAATATGTTGCCTTGTTGTGATTCCCACAAGGGCAGCATTATTCAAATATGACTGTATAAAAATGAAGGGTTTGACTTAACTAGACACAATAGTTTGTTGTGATTCCCACAAGACTATATGTGTGCTAGAGGACAGAATAAAGTTGGAAATTGCACGGGATGCAATTGAAAAGAGTTTCCTACCTTTGAACTTATAAGGGCTTGTTGTGATTCCCACAAGGTCTTTTATAAGGAATTTGGATCTCAACCCCGCTAAGAAAATTAGTATTTTCTCGTTCATCATACTTGAGGGTTATGATATTCGATAAAAATAGTGGGAGTAACAATTAGATAAAAGTCCTTGTCTGATTGAATACATGTCATCATGATTGGTCTGCTTATATTAGTGTTCTTTGTAATTATAGATTAATTCTGCAAAAATGGCATCTTCACTCTCACTTAGAGGTATCTTAGATACAAACAAATTGACTGGTCCCAACTATGTGGACTGGTTGAGGAATTTAAAGATTGTTCTCACACAAGAAAAACTTTCCTACATTCTTGAAACCCCTGACCTAGGGTCAGTAGGGGAAGATGCAACTGAGGAGGAATTGGCCACATATCGTATGTGGAAAAATGACAGTTTGACTGTCAAATGTATCATGCTTGCTTCTATGAATAATGAATTGCAGAGGCATCATGATAGCATGGATACTCACTCCATACTCCTTAACTTGAAGGAGTTATATAGTGAGTAGAGCAGAACTGCTAGATATGAGATATCTAAGCAGTTGTTCCGTGCTAGAATGATCGAGGGATCGTCTGTGCAAGACCACTGTTTAAAGGTTATAGACTTGATTACTCGATAAAGTCAACTTGGCTTTGCTATGGACAGTGAGCTCAGTCAGAATTTGATCCTGCAATCACTACCCGACTCATTCTCGCAGTTTGTTGTGAATTATCACATGAACAAACTGAATTCCTCCCTGCTTGAGCTTCTAAATATGCTGAAAACAGCAGAGTCTCACATCAAGAAGGACAAGGGTCCGATCCTTCTTGTTGGTGAGAGCTCAAAGAAGAAAACGGGCAACAAGGGTTCAAAGAAAAAATTAAACCCTAAGAGTCGCATCAAAAAGAAGAAGGAAAAGAAAATCTCTGGACCCGGTACCTGTTTCCACTGCGGCAAGACGGGGCATTGGAAAAGGAACTGCAAGAGCTTTCTTGCAAGTGTGAAGCCTGATGCAAGTGTTGCATCAAAAGGTATGTTTTTATTACATGCCAATATGACATTAAATTCTTCTGATTCTAATTCATGGGTATTGGATACTGGTTGTAGTTCTCACATATGCAAATCTTTGCATGGATTGCAGAAAATTAGAAGTTTGAAGAAAGGTGACTTCGAGCTATATGGCGTTGGAGGAGAATCCATCCAGGCTGAAGCTGTTGGCACGTACATACTGGAGCTACCCTCCGAAAAGTTCTTGAAGCTAGAAGACTGTTATTTTATGCCAAAAATTATTAGAAATATAATTTCAATTCCTTTGTTGCTTAAGAAAGGATTCGAAATAAATGGAAAGAGCAATGGTTGCTCTATTTCTTTATCTAATGAGTATTATTGCCATGGCACTATGGAAAATGGTCTTTTAGTATTATGTCTTAATAATGTTATGTTTCATATTGGCAAAGATAATAAAAGAAAAAGAGAAAATATTAATAATACCCTTCTCTGGCATTACCGATTAGGTCATATTAGTGAGACAAGGTTACATAAGTTGTATAAAGATAAATTCTTTGACCCTTATGATTTTGAATCATTAGGAACTTGTGAATCTTGTCTTATGGGTAAAATGACCAAGTCTCCATTCTCGGGACATGGAGAAAGGGCAAGTAAGTTGTTAGAACTTGTACACACTGATGTGTGCGGTCCTATGTCAACTCAAGCTAGAGATGGATACTCTTACTTCATCACATTTACTGATGACTTATCAAGGTTCGGTTTTGTGTATCTAATGAAACATAAATCCAAAGCCTTTGATAAATTTAAAGAGTATCAAAGTATGGTCGAAAAACAAACTGAAAAGTGTATTAAAATCCTTCGATCTGATCGAGGAGGAGAATACCTTTCTAGTGAATTTTTAGACTATCTTAAATTAAAGGGTATACTCTCTGAATGGACACCTCCATATACGCCACAATTAAATGGTGTAGCTGAAAGAAGGAATCGTACCTTATTAGATATGGTACGGTCCATGATGTGCTTCACAAATCTTCCAATTTTCTTCTGGGGACATGCGCTAGAAACTGCTGCATTAGTATTTGTTGCTGGTGGTCCAAACCGAGAACGATTGGCACAGCGGTATGAACGGGATTCCGTCTGAGCTGCCTTGGTTGATGTTGATTGTGCTCCACCTTCCACCGGGAAACCTGCAAGCAAGCCTCGCACCACCACTGGGGTAGTGGGGGCCCTCCGACGATCAAGTCAGAGGAGATTGGAGGAGAAGGAGAGATAATTGCAGGTAGTAGGAGAATGCTCTAGAAGTTCTTGCTTACCTCCCCCCTTCTCCCCCCCGCAGCATATATACCAGGCTGGGGGGTCCTTCGGGGGGGTTGGTCATCGTGTGGCACGATGGAGTTGCCACTGACATGGCCGTTACAGGGCATCATGGGGCAGCGCTGGGTACGGCCGTGACAGGGTGTAGTGGAGCTCCGCCTTGTACGGCTGTTACAGGAGATCGTGGAGCAGCGCCGGATACGACCGTTGCAGGGACAGAGGGTCGTGGCGTGCTTCAGGGGAACAGCCTGTCGTTGTCGAGAGGTTGCCGACTCGGGATCGGATTGCTGGATCAAGGGGCAGCCGACTCGGGGTCGGGCTGCGAAGCCGGAGATATCCGACTCGGGGTCGGATTGCTGGATCAAGGGGCAGCCGACTCGGGGTCGGGCTGCGAAGCCGGAGATATCCGACTCGGGGTCGGGTTGCTGGATCAAGGGGCAGCCGAATCGGGGTCGGGCTGCGAAGCCGAAGATATCCGACTCGGGGTCGGGTTACTGGATCAAGGGGCAGCTGTAGTCTTCTTGGGCGCGCGTGTCGGTCACGTGGGGCATGGTGGCTGAGTTCCCCCGTAACAGTATTAAATAGAGTACCATCTAAGTCTGTATCTAGCACTCCATATGAGATATGGAAAGGAAAGAAACCTAATCTTAAGTATTTTAAGATATGGGGTTGTCATGCTTATGTCAAAAGAAATTTTGGACATAAGCTAAGTGTTAGATCAGACAAATGTATATTTGTAGGTTATCCTAAAGACAGTTTAGGATATATCTTCTATAATCCTACCGAACAAAAGGTATTTGTTGCTAGGCATGCCACTTTCTTGGAAAAAGAGTTTTTCTTAGAAAAGGGCAAGGATAGAAGAATTGAACTTGATGAAGTTCAAGACCTACAAGGTGAGACACATAATAATCCTCAACAAGATGTACCCATGGAAGAGGTACAGCCACTACACACTACTCCTTTTCGAAGGTCAGAAAGAGTGCGAAATGCACCTGAGAGGTATGGATTTATCATTGAGAATGATGAAGCCCACATCGTTGATAACGATGACCCTCTGACCTATTCGAAAGCTGTCAAGAGTAGGGACTCTGACAGATGGTTGGATGCCATGAAATCCGAAATAGATTCTATGTATACAAACCAAGTGTGGACTTTGGTTGATGCACCTGAGGGAGTGATTCCAATAGGGTGCAAATGGGTATACAAGAAGAAGATAGGAGCTGATGGCCAAGTAGAAACCTACAAGGCCAGGCTAGTGGCAAAAGGTTTCAGGCAAAAACAAGGCATTGATTATGATGAAACTTTTTCGCCAGTAGCTATGCTCAAATCTATTCGGATTATGCTTGCTATAGCTGCATACTATGATTATGAGATCTGGCAGATGAATGTCAAAACTGCCTTCCTTAATGGTCACCTTGAGGAAGAGGTCTATATGATACAACCAGAGGGATTTGTCTCAAGAGGGAGAGCAAATCAAGTATGTAGGCTTAAGAAATCCATTTATGGATTAAAGCAGGCATCTAGAAGTTGAAACATCCATTTTGACATGATAGTCAAAGAGTTTGGCTTCATTAAAAATATAGATGAACCTTGTGTGTACAAGAAGACTAGTGGGAGTGCTATTGTCTTCTTGATATTATATGTGGACGATATATTGGTCATTGGAAATGATGTTCCAATGATGCAATCGGTCAAGACTTGGCTATCAAAGAAATTTTACATGAAAGACTTGGGTGAAGCATCCTATATACTTAGTATAAGGATCTATAGAGATAGATCTAAAAGGATGCTAGGTTTGTCCCAGTCTAGGTACATTGATCATGTGCTGAAGAGGTTCAGCATGGATGGAAGTAAGAAAGGTTTCTTACCCATAGGACATGGCATACAACTCTCTAGGAAGATGTCTCCTAAGACATCTGAAGAGAGGAATAGAAAGTTCTATTCCCTATGCTTCGGCAGTAGGGTCGATCATGTATGCTATGTTATGTACCAGGCCTGATGTAGCTTATGCCTTAGGTATGGTAAGTAGATTTCAGGCAGATCTCGGGGAGGATCATTGGAAAATTGTGAAAAGCATTCTCAAATACTTGAGAAGGACTAGAGATGTTTTTCTGATTTATGGAGGATCAGAATTGAAACTAGAAGGCTATTCAGATTCTAGCTTTCAATCTGATCCAGATGATAGCAAGTCAATCTCTAGATATATCTTCACTTTGAATGGTGGAGCTGTGAGTTGGAAGAGTTCCAAACAGCAAACTGTAGCTGACTCAACTACTGAGGCAGAATACATAGATGTTAGTGAAGCTGCTAAGGAAGCAGTCTGGATGAAGAAGTTTATCACAGAGCTGGGTGTAGTTCCTAAGATTGCCGGACCAGTCCCAGTTTATTGCGATAACACTGGAGCTGTTGCACAGGCTAAGGAACCAAGGTCTCATCATAGATCCAAGCATATTTTGAGACGCTTCCACCTTGTTCGAGAGATAATCGAAAGACAAGACGTCAAGATTGAACGAGTAGACACAAAGAACAATATAGCAGACCCATTTACTAAAGCTCTACCATAGTAGCAATTCAATCGTCACCTCGATTGTATGGGGTTAAAATATAAGGGCGATTGGCTTTAGTGCAAGTGGGAGATTGAAAGAGTAGATGCCCTATAAGTCAATCATTTGATAGGTTTCTCTTTGTAATCCTCCAAATCATGTACATTGACACTCGATATATATCAATAAAGGCATTGTATTTCATCATTTGCTGCTTATCTATTTTATTATTGGATGATGAACTCCATAAATTAGGACATTGGTTTTAGGGTTATGATGAGATCATATCAGTGAGACCTAAAATCCTAAAATCCTAATTTAGAATATTCCCAGTCAAATTGGTATATTGAGTCGGGGATCAATATTACCGGAAAGACTGGCATATCTTATGTATGCTCAATGTAGAGGGTGATTGATCTCACAATCACTTGTGTGAGACACTAATACAAAGATGTGGGTGCTCATTAGAGGAATGAGTTCACTGAAATGACTAGCCATGAGAACATCTTATGGATTCTTACTTAATTATCAAAAGATGGTTCTCATAGTGGGAGTTGTGCAAGTGATCCTTAGACCTGAGATCACCATGGTACCTTGTGCACTTGAAGCTATGTTTTGGATTACCCTCATTTACGACATTGCATTGTGTACGGGGTATTCTGGATATGGTGGATTTTGTACGAAGGTTGTGAGTAGGTCAACAAGGAATCAGTCACTTCTAGTAAGAGAAGGTAACATCCTACTTACTCTAATCTTATGATGATTCAAGAAGCCTTTGATCAAAGCAAAATGAATATTAGAAAGAATTTCTAATGTTTCATTGTTTGAATTATCATATAAAAGACTGAGAGAGACATGAATAAGTGATTGAGTTTGATATTGATCCATACTCATGCACTTATTCAGGATGTAGTATGACTGAGGGATTGAATTGCACAGTAACTTGCCACTAAAGGGTATGTTTGGATTTGTCCAATACATTCCTCATCTTCCGGGTAGACATGATACGTTGCTAGACGTCAATCATGTCTTGTGGGTTGATCGGATCAAAGAGTTTGATTAGATCAAAGCATCAGAAAGGTTCTGATTGCTAAGTCAGGTTTAGCACTAAATTGAACCTAAATTGGATTAGAGGTATTCTAATCAGGTTAGGTAAACTTGCACCTGCACCTACTGCTGGCTAAGATAAGGAACCCAATGGGTCACACACAAGGGAATTGATCAAGGGTCTAATTGGATTAGATCATATTTGCAAAATGAACATGCTAGCACGTGTTGCAAACCCTAGCTCCTGATTCAAATTAAATTCGAATCTGATTCTTAGGTTAGGTTGATCTAATATGATTAGATCATGACCTAATATGGGTTAGCCAAGAGTTGGAACCCATTTGGCTTTGATTAGACCTGATTTGATTAGGTTTAATGTTTTCTTTAAGTTGGTTAAACCCAATTGGATTGGGTTTGATAGGGCCTTCACTTCTGGACCATTGGATCACTTCCTGGATGAAGGATCTGGTCCACTGGTTGGCACCTTCATCTGGACCATTGGATGGATTTCTGGATGAAAGATCTGGACCATTGGTCAGCGCCTGAATCTGGACCACTGGATGGCTCTCTAGATGAAAGATCTGGACCGTTGCTCAGCGCCTGAATCTGGACCATCAGTGATGGCATCTTGCTTCTGGACCATTGGATGGCACCCTGGATGATGATGCCTTGATCTGGACCATTAGATGGTGCCTAGATCTGGACCATTGGCTTTGGTTCACTGCATTTGGGCCCTTGGATCATCAGGATTTAAGAGGGAGACATGAGAAAGAAGTTGATACACCCTTCTCCTTAGCACCCCATCATGATGGGATGCCTCTCTTGGCACATGCCTCATCATGATGAGGTGTGTGGATGGGATGCATCCCTTTATGATGCATCCCTCCATCTCTTATAAATAAGGAGGTGCCTTGGGGTTCTAAAGATCATCAAAGAAAAAGTCTCTCCTTCTCTCTCCCTTATCCCTTCTTTTTTACAAGCCTCTCTCTTTTGTCCTAACCCAAGACAAGAGGGTCTTCTTTAGGACAAAAAGGCTAGTGAATATTTTAGAGGTAGAAAGGAAAAAAGAAGTGAAGGAAAATCAGCCAATTAAATTCTTTGGAAGGATTGAACAACTAGAATCAAGTTTTGGTGGAGCTAGAGTCTTGAACCCATTCCTATGTGGATCAACATCAGAGGGTGAACATTTGGGCACCTTAGGACATCTTCAGACATATTGGATATAGCGTGATAGGTATTCTTCTATACCAAGAATATATTTTCTATATTATTTAGTTATACTATTAAGGTGATCTTGGCTTATTAGAGTTTCATATAATGGGTTTTATAAGAAAATTTTATAATCCCGTATCTTCTGCTGCGTCCTAGGGCACTGGAAAACCCAACAATAGGACCCTCTTATCTATGATCATCAAACCAGTTCTTAAATCTGAGATAGCTTCATAACTCTCTCCTTTGGCACGGAAATAAAAAGATTTTTGGTTATGTGCCAGAGTTCGAGTCGACTCGAACAGATTTTGAAGTCGGCTCGTGGGGGAGTCGACTCGCGCATATTTGGGAGTCGACTCTAGGTCGAGTCGACTCGCGACTTACCAGAGTCGACTCGAGGTCGGGAATCCGACTCTTAACCCTAAGCGAAATGTTTTTCTCTTCACTTCGATTTTCAGCCGCCACTGTTCAAAAGTCCTAGAGCCATCTCCGACCTCGTCTCCGACCCATTTTAGGTCATCTCCGTCGAGTTTCTCTTCCACCTTTCTTGTTCTTCCCCTGTGTTTAGGTCAAAAATGCCTAGGAAAGTCGTTGTCCCAAGCCGGAAGAGACCTCTCTCCGCGAGCGGCACCGAGCGACGGTCAAAGGCTCGGAACGAACCCGTGAGGCCACCATCTCCGGTTCCTTCCCCGCCTAGGCCGGTTCCCTCGCGTCCGTGCGCCGGGAAGGTTGTCTCTACCGGGAGGCAAGTCAACTTTGATTTCCTCTCCCGGGAATGGTTCAACCTAGGGCATCACCTTAGGACCCAGGGCTTAGAGTTCTTCTGCTCACTTGACCTCCCTACCTATCCAGGGTTAGTTAGGGAATTCTACGGTACTGTCGCACGGGTTAGCAGCGGTATCCAGGGAACTGTAGTAGGTTTCCTTATTTTCATTTCGGAGGACTTCATTGCTCGAGTCCTCCATCTTTCCAGTGAGAAAATTGTTCCCACACACCCCTCCGATAGGACAGAGGCCCTTACGGCCATCTTAGGGAGTCCACCTCTGTCTCCCATAGAGGAGGTGTTCGAAAATCAGCTTTCGGCTGAAATACGGCTTCTCCTAAGTATCATTTCTAGGACTCTCTTCCCAAAGATTGGTAGGTTTGACTTCATTTCAGAGAGAGACCTAGCCTTGATGTTCGACCTCCTCCAAGACACTCCCATCAACTTTCCTAAACTCATCTACAAATACCTTTGTGAACCTCTAGACAAACCTAGGTTGAGTCTCCCTTACGGTATGCTATTCACCCTCATTTTTAGGGAGTTAGAGGTTCCTATCCCTGAGGGGGAACCCTCTCGCTCACTGCATTTTACAGATCGCATGGGTGAGGGGACCTTTCATCGGATGGGATTCCACAAGGTCGGGGAAGTCTGGGTTTGGAAATTATCCACACCATCTGACCCTACCACTCATCACTCTCCTAGCTCTGACCATGACCAGGAGCACTGCACAGATCTTCCCACTTCTGGTCCTGCCTATACTGAGCCCTCCACCTCCACTGCCCCACCTTCTCAGCAGCAGCCCCTGGAGGTTAGGATATCTTCTGAGCAGCTCCGGGAGTTGCGGCAGGAAATAGTGAGGGAGCTGAGGGATGACCTGCTGAGGGAGCTCCGAGGTCCTCAGACTGCTCCCTCCACCGAGCTAGTTTCCTCCTTGGCAGCAGTGGCCGAGATGACTGCGCACCTGAGGGAAGAGATATCCAATGTGCGAAGCCTGGTTCAAGCTCAATATTGGAACATGAGTGACGTCAAGGACGACACGAAGAAGATGCGAGACGGCATCCGACAGGAGCTAGGCAGCCAGAGCCAGGGTGCGGAGCGACTAGCACATGCATTGATCTCCAGGCTGGACACCCTCCAGGAGAGTGTGACCGAGCTTACCAAGGTTCAAGAGGCCACTTCGGAGATCATAGTTCAACTAGGGAACGTTCAAGAGGCACTCAGCTTGGTCTTGAAACACACAAGACTAGGATCAGGAGCCTCATCCTCAAAGAAACCCTAGTGTAGCTTTGTTTTCTATCTTATGATGTATTTGTTTCTATACTTGTATTTTTTTTACAATTGTACTCAAATTAGCATCAATACAATGAGTAGACACTTTCTTACAAAACTGTGCAATACTTTTCTATGTTCTGCGCTTCTTTTTTGCTATGATGACAAAAAGGGGGAGAAAATATGATGAATTGAATATAAAGGGAATCACAAAAAAAGAAAATTATTAAAGCAAAATATAATTTTTCTAAGTGGATTCGATACCTCGAGGCTCATTATCTCTCTGTTGGGGCTCCTCAAGGAGTAATCTCCAGAATCTATTCAAGAGATATTCGGAGATTAGTTGAATCATACTTAAGAACAAATTGTCAGATCTTCCCTCTAAAAGTAAGAATTTAAGATCAAAAGCTTCAAGACATTAAAAAAAAATTCAGAGAACCCAAACAAAATTGAATGCATATGTTGAGGGGGAGAATCTGAAATATTAAGAAAGCAAATTCATTAAACATATAAGCCAAACAATTGATTGCATGATATGAAGGCTTATACAATTCCAAATGAAAGGGGAAGCTTTAATTTCAGGATTTACTGCTTCAAATCTTTCAATTTTGGATAAATTAAATGACTAGATATTTGAATTCATTTCTAAACTCTATTATAAATCTCCTATTGGTTGAGCAATTCACTTTACAAATACTCAATGTTTTGTCATCATCAAAAAGGGAGAGATTGTGGAGTGATTGGCTATACCCCTATTTGATTTTGATGAGCTCAAAGCATTTGAGTATATCTTATATTATACTAATGAATTCAATCTAGTGTTTCAGGCAAATATTTGTGAATTTATGTTTAAGTATCTCTAGCTTTGGTTCAATATATTTTGGTTAAGTAAGGAACTCAGTTTGAACCAAAGTCTGAAGCTCGAATCAACTCCGGAGGATTTCGAGCCGACTCCAAGTATTTCAGACGTTCTGGCACAGGCTCGAGTCGACTCCGGCACAATGCGAGTCGACTCCGACTGAGAACAGACAGCAGGACAGAAAGATGAATCTCAGACCCTGTCACCGAGTCGACTCCTGAAGAATTCGAGTCGACTCCGATGATTGCCGAGTCGACCTCCGATAGTTTCGAGTCGACTCCAAGGAGTAACAGACAGAGAGACCGAGAAGTGGTTTTCGGATCCTATTACCGAGTCGACTCCAGAAGAGTCGAGTCGACTCCAACGGTTGGCGAGTCGACTCCTAAACAAGCAAGAGCCGACTCTCAGAGGAATGCAAGACTAAAAGACAGTGAACCAACTTCGGGCTCTAAGAGCCGAGTCGACTCCAAGACGATCAGAGTCGACTCCGAGGCAGTTCAACTTCAAAGATAGAAGATCAGTTTTCGGGCTCTGAGAGCCGAGTCGACTCCAAGACGATCCGAGTCGACTCCGAGGCAGTTCAACTCCAAAGATAGAAGACCAGTTTTTCGGTCTCTGAGAACCGAGTCGACTCCAAGAGAATCCGAGTCGACTCGAGGGAGTAAACCTGGAAGAAAGATCTCTGGAATCCTGAGAACGAGTCGTCTCCAAAGGGCTGAGTCATCTCCGGATATTAGCGAGCCGACTCCAAGTTTGGCTGAGTCGACTCCAGAACGGGACAGCACTTTAATTCAAATCCTGAACAGTGGATGAGTCGTCTCCAGTAAAGCATGAGTCGACTCCCGCAACAGCCGAGTCAACTCTAGATCGAGCGAGTCGACTCCGATCCCAACGGAGACTTTGTCAGGAGTTGCAGATTGTGCAGAATGGCTCTAAAGTTGTATCTAACAGCTAGTTTTCAAAGGGGACTGTTTAAATAGCCAGAGAAAACAGTAATAGTGGAGAAGTGAGAGATTCCATTCAAAGCAAAAGTGATTTCCACCTACCAAAGCCTCTCAAGAGTAAATACAAGAGAAAGAAGGAAGAAGTGCATTCAACTCCATCCTACGAACTCTTTCCTCATATTCAAGGCTCTCCATCTGACAGCAAATCTTCAGCTCACTCCAAGAGGAGTCTCAGAGTTCGAGAAGCCTCTTCTTTCCTTTTCAAAAACTGTTTGAGGGCTTCTAACTCTATTCTATTCATATTTGTCATATTTGCTTTTTAAGAATCTATCCTTGTACTAATTCCAAACTGTTTCTCTTACTTGATTCAATCAGGGGATTGAATCAAGAGTGTAAAGGTTAGTTGGTGAGCCAAGGGTAAAACCAACGGTGTAAGGGTTCGGTTGTGATCCCGCAAAAATAATCGGGTGGTTTTAGTCGGTGAGCCTGGGAAAACCGACCGAGTTCATTGTGATCTCGTAAAACAACAAGTTGGGTTGTGAACTTGTAAAACAACCGGCTGTAATCCGAGGGATTATAGTGAACTCCCAAGTGAAGCTTGGGGAGTGGACGTAGGAGCAAGGGTTAGCTCCGAATCACTAAAAAATTTTTTGTGTTTGTGATTGGTTCATTGTCTCTTCCATCCCCTTCATTCACTGCATATAGTAAACTAATTAATCCACTTGCAATAAGGTTTAATTAGTTACTCATTAAGTTTTTATCTGTAATAATTACTTAAAACCCAATTCACCCCTTCCTCTTGGGTTGTCACCTTGGGCAACACAGAGCTACTAATACGACACCAAATCCTCAAAATGGCGGCACACCTCAATAAGTTGGTAACGCCCCTCAGCGGGAGAGGGTCATCAATCCTGCTAGTGATACTCAGACAGGACAACAAGAACCGAGCTTAGGCCAGGTTATGCAGAACATAGTGGGCCTTATGTAGATGCAACAGCAGGTGCAACAGCAGTTGCTCCAACAAGCGCAGTTGCCCCAGACACAGCCATAGCAAGGATGAGGAGAACAACGTGAGCAGCGTAGCAATATAGCTGAATTCAAGAGGCTAGCTCCTCCAGCTTTCAAGGGGACTATAGAACCGTTGGAAGCAGAAAATTTAGCTTATAGAGATGGAAAAAGCATTTGCTGTCTTGAGATGCCAGGATGATGAAAAAATTTTGTTTGCATCATACATGATGCAAGGTGAGGAATTCAACTGGTGGCGGATGTTTGAACATAAATATGAGCAGGATAGGGAGCCACCCACTTAGGAAAAATTTCGAGGAGCATTTTATGATAAGTATTTTCCTCGGAGTGTAAGGACGCAGAAAGAGCAGAAGTTTATTCATCTAAAGCAAAAAAATATGACTGTTGCAGAATATGAAGCTAAATTTATCGAGCTAGCCAAATTTGTTCCAAAGTTAGTCGAGGATGAGCTAGATTGAGCGTATAAATTTGAGATGGGACTAAAGACTGAAATTAGAAAATAAGTGGTACCTTATGAATTGACTACCTATGCAGCTGTGGTAAATAAGACTTTAATAATTGAAAGGGAAGTTAATGATGAATGGTTGGAAAGGGAAAGAAATCAAAAGAAAAGGAATAGGTCAAATGAATTTCAGGGGCAGAGCAATGAAAATGCCGAGAGTGCAAACAAGAATCAGCAAGTGACAACCCTAAGCAGATGAATATCAATAAATGTTCCAGATGTGGTAAGGCTCATGCTGACAAGGATTGCCATTGGAACACCGGTGCCTGTTTTAGATGCGGTAAGATAGATCATAAAATTGCAGACTGCCCACAAAGAAATGAAAATAGATCTACTCAGGCAATGGAAGGAAGCCAGGGGCCAAAGATTCAAGGAAGAGTATTTGGACTTATACAGCAAGATGCACAGGCTTCTGAAGTATTGACGACAGGTATTAATCTAGTTTCAATATTTATTTTTATTTATTGTTGAGCCATGCCCACTGCTCTTTGTTAGATAACTCATGATGTTGCTAGAAAAGATTAAATAGTTACATAACATTTTTTGATTAATTGTCAAAAGAAGAATATGAACTTTTAAATTTAGAAAGTGTTCACACAGATTAAGACATAATAATGAATGTACCAATAAGCAAACAATTCTAGAAAAAAAAATGTAGACTTGACCTGGGTATGTTGAGGTTTAAATCAAAGTGTACAGAGGAAGTGTGGTGAATGGAATTATTTGACATTGGTCAGACAAGACGACATTAATTTGAAGAGTGTTATGACTTGATTTGAAAGAAGTATTCTCTACTCTTGAACTGTATGTATGAAAATTTTGGAGACAAAATTTTTGTTAAGGGAGGAAGGATGTGAGACCCTAGAACTGGGCCCGGTCCATTTGATCGGCCCAGTCCCAGGTTTCAGCCTCACGTGCGTTGCACGTGAGGTAGCGGGATGGAAGGATCCATCCCGAAGAAGAAGGAAGCCCTGTTTTAGGGCTTCTTCTCCTTCTCCTTTAAGCCCACCCGAAGAGGAGCGCCAGACCACAAGTCCCCTCCTTCCTTGGGCGACCTTCTTCCTCGTGCAACCACCCAAGAGGGAGAGAGAGAGAGAGAGCCGAGAAGCTTCAGCATGGGTTCTTTTCCAACGTTTGCTGCCGAAGAGAAAGAGTATCGCCGGACCTTCACCAGGGCTGAGGTAAGGATTCCTAACCTTTACCTCTTTGTTGTACCATTTTAAAAAAAAGAAAGAAAGAAGAAGAGAAGGAAGAAGGAGAAGGCCGACCGCTACGGGCTTTTCCTCTTCTCCCGTGCGCATGCCTCCTCCGCGAGAAGAAGGAGAGAGCCGGCGGACGTCTCCCGAGCTCGCCGACCTCCATTCACGAGAGAAAGAAAAAGAAAGAAGAAGGAAAGGGGGGAAGGAAGAAAGAAGTCGGGAGAAGCTTCTGGAGAAGAAGAGAAGAAAAGAAAAGAAAAAGAAAAGAAAAAGAAAGGAGAAGGAAAGAAAAGAAAAGAAAAGAAAAGAAAAAGAAAAGAAAAGAAAAGAAAAAAGAAAAGAAAGAAAGAAAGAAAATAATAATAATAATAATAAAATAAAGAGAAGATGGTGGTTTACGGGTATGAACCTGAATCTGAACCTGAACCCGGGGTGCTAGACACCTCTGCAGGGTCGGCCCTGGGAGAATATTAAAATTTAAGTTTTATATATATTGTGATGAATTTTAAAAGAAAAATATGATTTTTGGATATTAGGTTCTGCGAGGAATTTGTGAAATTAATTGGATTTATTGTGGATCGCGTTCAATGTTAGTAATGAACTGCCTTCTCTAAACTCTTCATTTATATAATATTATTTTTGCATCGAATAAATTGTTAATGAATTTATATATGATTTATGAAATTTTATGAGATGATGATTTGAATGAAAAATAGATATGTGAATCGAAATAATATTTTTTGGATATATTTATTATTCTTGCATCATGTATGCATATTTAGATCGGATTATGATATATCTATTATGTTACAAAAGAATTTTGATGCGCATCAGATTTGGAACTCTCAGCCTGCTATGTTCTGGACCTTGCCAATAAGGGTTATGCATTGGCAATTCTGGCCCCATCACAGGGTATAAGTGTGGTATTCTGGCCCACTTCGTAGGGTATAAGTGCGGTACTCTAGCCTACTCTGCAGGGTATAAGTGCGGTATTCTGGCCCACTCCGCAAGGTATAAATGCGGTTCTGTCTCTGGCCTAGCCACAGGGTATAAGTGTGGTCGTAGTTAAAGACTGTTGAGTTGAATGTGATTTGTTTTGAATCAAATTTAGGATTATGTATATGGATATTTGAACGATACGGAGTTTAATAAATTTGTGTTTGAAATGGAATTGATTATGTTACTATGTTGATTCATCGTAATTTGTATTTATATTTTATTTTATTATATGAATTGACTATTTAAGGTGTTTATTACTTACTGGGCTGTCTAGCTCATTATACAATTTTTTGTTGTTTTACAGATTCCGAGAACTAACCTATCGGGGTTTTAAAATGGGAGAGCAACTAGAGGAACTGAAGCACAAGTTATCTTAGACTAAGATTTATTTACATTGATGTTTTATCTTAAACTATTATTAGACATTATAAGGTTTTGTTATTTAAAGAACCAAGTTTTACATGCTAGTAATTTATGGTTCCGCTGCTTATTTAGAACTGATGACCCAAAGACTGATTTAAAGATTGATTTTGATGATCACAAAACCTTGAAGTATAAATACTAATGTTTGTGTTGCAAAAAGAAAGATAATTTGTTTTGCAAGGAATATAGCAAGTTGGAAAAATACAAGAAGGCCTCAAAAGCTCTCAAGAAAAGTTGGAAGAAACCTACACTTCATTGGCCCAAGTTTCAAGTTCAAAGAATTCAAGTTGGAGGAGCAAATTTAAAGAAAGATTCAAAAGAATAGTCCTCGAGTCGACTCCTGGAAGTTTAGAGTCGACTCTGGCACTCTGGAGTTTCAAGGAATAGTGCTCGAGTCGACTCCGGGACTCTATGAGTCGACTCCAACTGAGAACAGGCAAAAAGACAGAGAGTTGTTTTTCAGCGCTACAGTGCTCGAGTCGACTCCAACTTCAGCGCTACAGTGCGGAGTCGACTCCCAGCTA
The DNA here is from genome assembly GCF_009389715.1 of Phoenix dactylifera. Lineage (NCBI taxonomy): Eukaryota > Viridiplantae > Streptophyta > Magnoliopsida > Arecales > Arecaceae > Phoenix > Phoenix dactylifera. The sequence goes on along the minus strand of NW_024068033.1, from coordinate 11,229 downwards.
CAGTGCCGGCAGACTACTATTCACGAGTCGACTCCTATTTCAGCCGAGTCGACTCCTGCTTCAGCCGAGTCGACTCTAGCACGCTGGGAGGCATAACGGCTAGTTTTTTCTTGACTCCAACGGCTCTATTTTTGTCTCTAACGGCTAGATTTTTGTTTCTACGCCATCTAAAGCTATAAAATCAAGAGGAGAGCTAGGGAAGAAGGTATGGAAGTGGGAGAGAACATTTAGGAAAGAGATTTCAAAGAGATTACAAGAGAAATCTCCAAAAGCACAAAAGGGCCATTTAAAGTAAAAGAGAGAGAAGAAGAGCATCCAAGTGAATCCCAAAGCTTTCTCACCAACTGTGTGCTGCCTCGGTGATCCTCTACTTCATGCAAAATCAGAAGAGGGTCAAGTAAAGAAGAAGCCGAGTCCCTTCATCTACAAATTTGTTTGAGGGCTTCTTCTCTTTACGTTACTTGGTTATATTTGCTATATTTGCTTATTTGAGAAGCTTGTATTTGATTTAAACTCTTGCTCTATTATCTTGTAACTTGATTCAATCAAGGGATTGAATCAAGGGGTTAAGGTTTGTTGGTGAGACAAAGGCAAAACCAACTTTGTAAGGTTGTGGTTGGTGAGCCTTTGGGAAAACCAACTGGGTTGATTGTGAATCCGGAAAACAATCGTTGTAAGGTTGTGGTTGGTGAGCCTTTGGGAAAACCAACTGGGTTGGATTGTGAGCCCGTGAAAACAATCGGTTGGTTCTAGTCGGTGAGCTTGTGAAAACCGATCGAGTTCGTTGTGATCTCGCAAAACAACAAGTTGGGTTGTGAGCTTGTAAAACAACCAACTGTAATCTAAGGGATTATAGTGAAATTCCCAAGAGATCTTGGGGAGTGGATGTAGGTGCTGGGGTGCACCGAACCACTATACATCTTTGTGTTTGTGATGCCTTATCTCTTGTATTTCATGCCTTACATTCATGCTTGATTGTACAATATCTCTAGCTTTATTTTCTATAGAGTTATAAGTGATTGTTTAGAATTTGCTTAGCTTCCACTCCATTCTTACCATACACATAGATTAAAATTGATCATACAACTATAAGTTAATTTTAGATCAATTGCACCCTGAAGCCATAGTATAATTGCTCTAGCTTAATTTTTTACTGCTTTACTTGCAATTGCCTAGAGCTTAAGTAAATAACATCTTATTATTCCGCTGCATTCTATTCAAAGTAAAAATTAGGGAACATAATTTTTAGAAAATCCAATTCACCCCCCTCTTGGGTTGTCACCTTGGGCAACAAGTGGTATCAGAGCAGGTGCTCTTCTATTAATTATAGTCTTAACCGACTAGAGCTAAAGATTATGACAACCCCACATAACATATTATTTGCCGAGGGACCTTCCATAAACAGACCTCCACTGTTTGATGGAACTTACTATATTCAATGGAAAGCTAGAATGAAAATTTTTGTTCAATCACAAAACTATAAAATATGGAATATCATTATAAATGGACCTCACACACTCTCTCAAAATGTCAATGAAAAAGACTTAGCACAATTGAATGTTAATGCTATGAACTTTCTATATTGTGCTATCTATGAATCTATATTTCATAAGATTTCTGCATGCTTATCTGCTAAAGAAATCTGAGATACTTTAAGAAATATTTATGATAAATCTCAGATTAGCTCACATGTGCTTCAATTGCATACTAACAATGAGACTGCAGAATCTTCCACATTAGCCGAGTCGACTCCCAGTTTGTCCGAGTCGACTTCTAGAGAAGAACAGTCTGAAAGGCAGAGACTCAGTCTTGAAGATCCTGTAAACGAGTCGACTCCAAGTATTTCAGAGTCGACTCCCAAGTTAGCCGAGTCGACTCCAACAAGGCCCGAGTCGACTCCGAGGCAGAACAGTTCAAAATACAGAGAATCATCTTTTAGGCCTCTGAGAACGAGACGTCTCCCGAAGATCTCGAGTCGACTCTCAAGTCTGTCGAGTCGACTCCAAGTAAACCCGAGTCGACTCGAGGAAGAAAGAACAACAAAAAAATTCAAAAGCTTCCTAAAGACAAAAAAGAAGAGGAAGCAAGAAGAAAGAAAGAAAGAGATAAAAAGGAAGAAAGTCTTGACCAAGGAAGAGTCAAGCAAGAAAATGAAAGCTAGGAGCAACAATGATGATATTAGCTCCAAAGAACTACAAGAGGTAACTAACTTTTGCTTTATGGCACAAGAGGATAAGGTAAAATCTGAATCTATTTTTACATCAAATGATTTTCAAGAAGAATTTTCTTATGATGAACTTTTAAATGCTTTTCATGATTTGTATGGTGAATGTAGAAAATTAGCTATGAAAAATAAAAATCTTAAAAAGCTAAATTTGGAAATTTCAAAAGAAAGAAATTCTATTGCTGAAATACAAGACAAACTAAATTCTGAAAATAAAAGCTTAAGGTTAAATTCAGAAGAATTGATTCAGAAAAATCATAGCTTAATCAAAACAAACCAAAACTTGAGTGAAGAAGTTGACCAACTAAAATCTCTTATTAACAAGTTCACTGTAAGTTCAGAAAGATTAAAAATGATGTTTGAAAATCAACATATTGTTTTTGATAAATCCAAACTTGGGTTAACTCCTTTGGTTAACAATAAATCTCTAGAGAAAAAGGTTATCAATGCATCAAGCAAACCATTAAATAAGATAACTTATTTCAAACATGAAAAGAATGGGCATAACAACTTTACCTATCGTTCTAACACAATTAAATCAAATGGTAAAGTTATTACTATTAAACAAATTTGGGTTCCAAAAGGAACCATATGTCCTAACTCTCAAGGACCCAAGCAAACTTGGGTACCCAAAATAAAAATATGAGGATGTAGATGTAGGTGTGCCAAGATACCCATGGAACAAATAGAACTTTCATACAAATGGGTGTTCTAGACACACGTTAAAGAGTGAAACTGAAAATATAATCAAGAAAAGTAATTAAAATAGAAGAAATAAATTCAAAGTCCTTCATCTTTCTATACTTTTCTATATCAAGGGATACTTTGTTAATGATTAATCAATTTCCTTAAATTATCTTTTTGAGTCCTCTATATGCTTGATTGAGAGTTCGTATCCAAGGCATTATCTTCTATCGATCATAGACATAAGAATATGTACTTAATATGCTCTTAAAAAATTATGCATTATAAATACTAAAATTAAAGAATTTTTTTTGGGCATATAAAATTAACTTATGCTAGTATGGACTTAATTTCAAAAGACCTTGCCATTGGCTTACTTAGATTATCTTCTAAAAGGTCAAAGTTTGCTATGCATGTTAACTAAGGAAACAAACAAAAATCAATTTCTAAATCTAAAGATGTTGTTTCCAACACTAAGTTTTCAAAAGCTTACATTGGCTTTGTTCTTGGCACGTAAATTGAAATATTTTCTGCATTGGCACAAACTCACAAAAAGGGATCAAATGAAAAAGGTTTGCAAACTATGAAAGTAAAAGAAGTATCATGGAATAGTCTTGAAAATCAATTTCTTATTAAGTTGTGCACAGAAAATAATATTGAATACAATTGTTTCTGCACCAAGAACACCATAAGTAAAATAGGATTAATAGAATCCTTGAAGAAATGAAAAAGGCAATGTTGTATGATCGTCATCTACTTAAATGATTTTTTTGTTAAAAGCTATCATCATTGCTTGTCATATATATGGTTTCTATTAGATCTATTTTTGATGAAAACTCCATTTGATCTTCTGAAAAATAGAAAATGATCTGTTGCATATCTTTCATATTTTTCAGTAGTATATGTTATGCTTGATATGGTCTTTTGAAAATAATGCCAAATCTGATAAAGATATTTCTATCTTTGGATATCATTCATCAAGCAATGCATATAGAATATTCAATGAAAAGATTCTAGTTGTAGAAATATCAATTCATTTTATTCTTTATGAGACTAATGATTTATTATCAAAATACTAAAATCAAATTATATATATATATGGTTAATCTTTTACATATAACAATCTGAAAACTTGTTAATAATTAAAACCAAATTGGATTTTTTAGAAATGCACTTAATGAAGAAAAATTGATGATTACTAAAAGATTAAATCAAGAAAAGATGAAAATAGATCTTGATGAAATTCTTGCATGCTTAGAAGTTAAGATCACCATTATCATTTGCTTGCTTTATGAGCTTTATATTCTGTCAAATAAATGTGTAGAATGCACTCCTATGTGGTTATTTCATTAGAAAAGATCTATGTAAAATAACCACCTTATTTGAAAACACTCATTACAAAAATGATAAAGCAATATGTGATTTGGAACAAGCATCAAAAGCATGATATATAAAAGTTTGAGTAACTTTTTGATAAAAAGTAATAAAGATAAATCTGCACATTAAAAAGAAGAATTTGTGATATCTTGCTTGCTCAAAGCATACATTGATGGCATCATTTTTGGTTCTACTAATGAAGATTTATATGGAGATTTTACTAAGCTCATGCAAAGTGAGTTTGAAATATGTATAATAAATGAATTAACATTTTTTTCTTGAACTCCAAATTAAGACAAACAAGAAAGGGGATCTTCATTGACCAAAGTTAGTCCACAAGAAAACTCTTATAGAAGTTTGGCATGAAGAAGGTATGTCTATGACCCCATCTTGTAGAATTTGAAAAGGATGAGCAAAGTAGATCTATTGTTTTAAAGCTGTATTGAAGCATTATTTTATCATACAGCTAGCAGACCAGATTGTATGCTCATTATGTGCACTTGTGCAAGACTTCAATCTAACTCTAATGAATCATATTTTATTGATAACAAATGAATCATAATCTGAATTTTGATAGAAACAACTGTTTAAGATAAATTGATTAAAACTTAGCTAGCATATCTTATTGATAATTATCTTAAGCAAATAGAATCTAAGCTAAATTGATTCTGAAAATAAAAATTTTTGATTTGACCTTGATGAATCTTCCTATTGCTTCACATGCTTGTCCTTGAACCATCTTGATTAATGAGACTATCTCTTTAGTTCAAGTGACATGTGTTTGCTTATATTTAGGCAATCTCTTGAGTAAAGTGACTCAACATTCAATTGTTGTCATATCTTATGATTGAGTCACCTAGTTAAGAAATATGCTATATGAATGTTTTGTATCTTGAAGAAACTAATGACTTTTCTTCAAGAAAGAAAAGAATTTTGTTAATAATGCCGGATCCTTGAGCAAGAAAATGAGAGATTTCAACTTGAAGGATATCTCCACGTAATATACAATAAACATTCACATGCAAACAAGAGAGAGGACCTTCTTCAGCCAAAAGTTCATACATAAGAAATCTAGTAGGTATTTGACTTGAAGAATGCAGAATGAATCGGTAATTTTAGATACCTCTCTGATAAATTAGCTAAGCAAAGTCAATAACTTAAATCTTATTGTGGCATGATTAAAATCTTTAAATATTAATTTCTAGATATCATGTCTATATATGCATTAATTGACTTATGCTTTTAGAAATTGTTTCATGGTTTGCTCAAACTAAAATATTTTCTTGCCTATATCATAACCATGAAATACACAAGTATATGCTTAAAATTTTGATTTAAAATAACTTGTGAGAAGTTATGAATCCTTGAACACAATGAAAATGTTGTTTGCATGATATACATCTATATGATACATAAGATTATTTCTTTATTCTACTCTTTCATGTAAATTACTTGAGAATAACAAAAAGAGAGAGAGATAAAGAAAAGAAAATGGATATTATTCAAGAGAAGTAAAATCTAAGTAAAGGCAAATACTCCAATCTTAAGGAAAAGCAAAACAAGCATAATATATTCGACACATTTGTGAGACTTGTGTGAGCATTCTTTTGGAAGGGATAAAATTCGTAATTAATTACACTTAAACAGGGAGAGTTTGAAGTGAACATTTTAACATTTCTATATTGCTCATCATAGGGATGGTGCCAATGGGGAGGCTAGTGGTAGTATCCGGCACTATTTGACCCAACTATTCGGTGTAGGGTATATTAGGGACGGCACAAGAGAGAGGCTAGTGGTAGTACCTCGTGCCCCTTCCAACTCCACCGGATAGGGAGCAAATAGAGTATAGAACATAAGAAAGTAAAAACGAAAAACAATATCAAAATATTCGTTAATTGGTTAAGAAAAGAAATTCAAAAAAAAATGAGAAAATGAATGACAAAGTAAATGAAAGTATATAAGAAGAATCAAGTCAAGTTTTAATCACTTGGAAACACACCTTAAGGATGAAATTAGTGGAAAATTATATTTAAATAGGGGGAGTTTATTTGAAAAGAATTGATTTTGATCCTTAACATGCTTGTTCTTAATATTTTAATGCATGACTTAACACATAATATATTTTGCATGTGGCATGATGTTTTGAATTATGGGTTCTCAATATTTTGTAATGCTTCATGCTTGGATAAGTTGATTGAAATATGTCTTAACTTGGAATATGTCTTAACTTTGCTCACAAGTCGTTGCTTCACCCTTGCCTCAAACTAACTTGTGTTCCAATGCTTGAATGTTTGAAATGCTACATAAAGTTTTTTTTATAAGTAATATTAAAAAAAATTTCAGTTTTATCATTCACGATTATCTTTGAAAGTTAAATAGATTTACAAAAAGAAGAAGACAAGGATATTTCTATTTAGGCAAAATGAATTGATCTTGATCTATCTTTCTACTTGCCTAACTTTGATACATAATGTCCTAATACTTGTTAAAATATCCTCTATTTTGTATCGAAACTCAATATTAAATACAAAGATTCTAAAAGTGCTCGAATGTTATTGAAATATGTGTTTTCAATCTTAGTGATTTAAGATGAGCTACAATGTAGAAGATACACATCTCAAATTATAATTTTGAAAGCCTTCTTGGAAATTCTTATGAAAGTTCAGAATCCAATTTTGTATAAAAGCTTAAACTTAATTTAAAAATGCTTATATCGTTACATTTTTGTAACCTTAGTTATATGTTTCAATGATCGCAACATTCAGAAGAATAACTCAATATGATTCCTAAATAAAAAATCTTAACTTAAGAAAAACAGAATTAATTTTGATGCCTTGGTTGATTGCTCCGATACGCATCCGAAACATATCATTTCTTATCTTTAAAATGTACTAAAATTGGTTTAAGTGATGTATTTTTCAATGATCTTGATTGCGAACAAATATTTTTAAATATATGATTTTATTTTGATATTAAAAAGATTTATTATGCTTCATGTATACATTGCTGAAAAACTATGATTAAAAAATTGAGTTCTATAAATATATATACTTCAATGATCATCTATATATTTTTCTCTCCTACATTATTAAAGACTTCCATCAAAATATATATATATATTATTAAAAGAGTGAATGATCTTAAGTCTAGAAACATTTCAGCTCACTCAAATGATTCTTAAAAGAAAGAAAATGTAAATGCTTTTGAAAGAATTTGAGCTTCAAATGAATCATTTTCTGATTAATATTTCTGTACATTTTCTCAAAGATTTAGAGAAAGCATAACTTGTTCTTGAAGGATTAGAAAGAGTAATTGGTACAAATTTTGAATAATTCTAGATCATTCTATATTCTCGATATCATAGAATTTCAGTTCTATTCACGCTTATCATCAAAATCTGAAATTCAACAAAGAAAAGAATGATTAAAGAAGAATGCATCTTTTGAGGGGGAGCTTTGGATATTCAATCTAAATGCAAAATATCATGTCCATTTGATAAATATCTTCTATACGTTATGAATTGATTTTGATGAACCTCCTTATATTGCAAGATTTTGCTTTAATTATATAATAAGTTTATACCTTGAGATGAGTTCTATAAAGGTTGTCTTATCTCAAATCTTGAGTCTTATGAAAATAAGCTGAAACTTATAGAAAATATATTTTCGAGATTGACAATTTTATTGAACATTACCTTCAAATTCTAAACTCTTAAATGGAATGATCAATTGAGGGGGAGAAAGAAAATTTCAGAAGGAGAGATCTTATGGAACTTAATCGCATAAATCTATAACTAAAGGAGAGAGAAAGAATACTAAATGAAAAGTGATCCTAATACTCTCCAATATGTATCATCTGAAATTTAAATCTGAAAATCTTTATGATACACCTTGAGGCTTGTTATTTGGTTAATAACAAATTGCATAAATCATGAACCAAATTGCAATTCAAACAGTTGATCTTAAGAGCCTCTAACTTAATTAAAAAGGGGGAGAATAATGTGTTGAATTTTCTTGAGTATCTCTCAGAAAATCTATTTTGGAATTCACTAATGAGTCCTAATTGGCTTGCTTTTTAGAACTTCAATTTAGTGCCAACTCATATTTTTATGTATCAAATTGTGTTTATTTTTTTAAGGAATAAAAGAAAGTCTTTAAAAGAACTCTAAAAGAACTTTCAAAGCTTTGCATTTTATGTATGCTCTAAGATGTATCATAAATTTCATGAATTCATATTTTGATATGTATGCCACAATATTTTTTTTCATGAAAGAACTTTGAAGCCATTAAAAATTAATGATCCAACATTATGTTATATATATTTTTTTTTAAAAAAAAAGTTTTGTTCTTATTGTTGCTGGTGGTCCAAACCGAGAACGATTGACACGACGGTGTGAACGGGGTTCCGCCTGAGTTGTCTTGGTTGGTGCTGGTTGCGCTCCACCTTCCGCCAAGGAACCTGCAAACAAGCCTTGCACCACCACCAGGGTGGTGATGGCCCTCCGACGGTCAAGTCAGAGGAGATTGGAGGAGGAGAGATGATAATCCCAAGTGGGAGAGAGTGCTCTGGGAGGTATTGCTTACCCCCCCCTTCTCCCCCCAGCCGCATATATGCCTGGCTGGGAGGTCTCTCAGGGGGGTTTGTCGTCGTGGGGCACGATAGAATGGCCACTGACATGGCCGTTACGGGGCGTCGTGGAGCAGCGCCGGGTACGGTCATGGCAGGGCGTAGTGGAGCTCCGCTTTGTACGGTCGATACAGGAGATCGTGGGCAGCATCGGGTACAGCCGTTGCAGGGAGTAGTGGAGCAGGAGGCCGCGGCGTGCCTCTGGAGAATAGCCTGTCGTTATCAAAAGATCTCCGATTCGGGGTCGGAATGCTGGATCATAGGGCAGCCGACCCGGGGTCGGGCTGCGGAGCCGAGGAGGTCCGACTCGGGGTCGGAGTGCTGGATCATAGGGCAGCCGACCCGGGGTCGGGCTGCGGAGCCGAGGAGGTCCGACTCGGGGTCGGAGTGCTGGATCATAGGGCAGCCGACCCGGGGTCGGGCTGCGGAGCCGAGGAGGTCCGACTCGGGGTCGGAGTGCTGGATCATAGGGCAGCCGACCCGGGGTCGGGCTGCGGAGCCGAGGAGGTCCGACTCGGGGTCGGAGTGCTGGATCATAGGGCAGCCGACCCGGGGTCGGGCTGCGGAGCCGAGGAGGTCCGACTCGGGGTCGGAGTGCTGGATCATAGGGCAGCTGTAGCTTTCCTGGATACGCGTGCCGATCACGTGGGGCATGGCGGCTCAATTCCCCCATAACAGTAGCCCCCCACTTCCGAGCCTGGAACCAGAAGGGGAACAGGTGAAGGGAGTGATGTTTCGAGATTGCCGCCATCCTTCGGAGAGGCGCGCGCGCTTCAAGCTTCCCGCCTTCTTTATGGCGTATGGCGGTTGCTGCTGACCTGGCAACCTGAGGATTTCGGCGGACATCCTTCCTTAATGGTGTCGATTCGCCTTTGGGGTGCGAGCGACCCTTCGGCGGCCAGGCGTCTTCTGGCGTCATCGAGGTGTCACTTGCCCTTTCGCCTATTTAATCGGGGGCCCTCCCCCGTCCGTCTTCTTCTTTACGGACATTTTCGAGTTTCTCCTTTGCGCTACCGTTGTTGCCGCCGAAACGTTCGCTTGCTTTTCCTTTGACGCTCTCGGAGCCGTTCTTCCTCCTCTTCAAGTGAGTTTCCCACTCTTCTACTTTGAGCTCTTCATACTTTTTCTTTTTGTACTAGTGCACCCCAGTCGTTCCGGCCTTTCCCTCCTTCTTGACCCCGTCCTGACCGTAGATTGGCCATTAGGGATGGGCGAAGTGGGAGCAGATAGCATCAAATCAAAACTGGTCGCCGAGGACTTAGACGGATTTGTGGCTCGGTACCACCTTCCCGAGGCCTGCAATGTCACGCTCCCAGGGCCTGAGGAGAGGATGTCTCATCCTCCCCGAGGGAAGATCGCCATCAATGAGGGCATCCTCCAAGCCGGGTTCCGCTTTCCCCCTTCAGACCTAGTCTTACAGGTGCTCCGGGGTTTAGGAATGGCACCGACGCAACTGGTGCCGAACTCGTGGCGTGCTCTGACGGTCTTCCAGGTTCTCTGTCGCTTGCATGCGATTCCCGCCACCTTGAACGTTTTCTGGGAGCTCTACGGCCTGAGCGGCCACCCCCAGGACAAAGGGTGGTGGTGCTTCGCAGCGCGGCGAGGGTGCGGCCTTGTCAAGGAGGGTCCTACCTCCATTCACCACTGGAAGGAGCGCTTCTTTTTCGTTGATGCAGACCCCTCCTGGGAAATCAGGGCAATCTGGGGGACGCCGGTGAAGTCCCCAATTGGCCTGTCGAAGTTGTCGAGGGAGGAATCCGAGGGCGTCGCCGCCTTGAAGGGGTTGGTCGCCGAGGGCCAGCTTCCCCCGGTGGGCCGCCTCATTTCTGAGGATACCTTGGTGAACGTCGGTTTGAGCTCGGTCCCCACCGACCGTGAGTCCGCCATCGTTTCTTTAGCTCTTTTCTTCTCTTTCGTTCCTTTTTCCTTTCGGTTTCTCAGTCCCTGACCATCCCGTCCTTCTTGCAGAGGTCGACGACGTCATGCGGTCGGTGAAGTCGAAGGCTGTTGGTAGGGCGTCCCTGCTGGAAGCAGTCCGGAGGAGGAAACGAGCTCTTCCGAGCGGGGCCCCACCGGCGAAGAAGTCCCGTAAGGAGATACCTCCGATGCCGACCGACGAGTCCGGGCCCACCGGTCAGGGAGATGTCGTGGGCACCGACCGGCAGCTGACGCTGTACCAGCCCTCCGGTGGTAAGGTTGCCGCTACTCCGGAGGTGCCACCTGAGCCTGCTCAAGACGGACGGGTCGGACGTGATCGGTCCCCGACCCGGCCTTCGACTCGGTCGGCTCCTGATGACTCGAGGAGGGACGCGCCGAGG